>NW_028274941.1:300000-472255 GCF_037043125.1 Eumetopias jubatus | reverse complement strand
GAGCACTTTTTCATGTGCCTATTGCCATATGGAGGTCTTCTTTGGAAAAAATGTCTGTTCATGTCTTCGGCCCATTTCTTGATTGGATTATTGTTCTTTGGGTGTTGAGTTTGATAAGTTCCTTATGGATTTTGGAGACTAGCCCTTTATCTGATATGTCATTTGCAAATATTTTCTCCCATTCTGTCGGTTGTCTTTTGGTTTTGTGGACTGTTCCTTTTGCTGTGCAAAAGCTTTTTTTATTGTTATGTTAATCACCATATATTACATCATTAGTTTTTGGTGCAGTGTTCCATGATTCATTGTTTGTTCATAACACCGAGTGCTCCATGCAGAACGTGCCCTCCCCAATACCCATCTCCAGGCTAACCCGAACCCTACCGCCCTCCCCTCTAGAACCCTCACTTTGTTTTTCAGAGTCCATCATCTGTCATGGTTCGTCTCCCCCTCTGACATACTCCCCTTCTCTTCCTCTCCTATTATCTCCTTCTTTTACTTTTTCTTAAAATATGTTGCTTTATTTGTTTCAGAAGTACAGATCTGTGATTCAACAGTCTTGCACAGTTCACAGCGCTCACCGTAGCACATACTCTCCCCAATGTCTATCACCCAGCCACCCCATCCCTCCCACCCCCAACCACTCCAGGAACACTCAGTGTTTTTCCTGAGATGAAGAATTCCTCATATCAGTGAGGTCATGCGATACATGTCTTTCTCTGATTGACTTATTTCACTCAACATAACACCCTCCAGTTCCATCCACGTCTTTGCAAATGGCAACATCTCATTCCTTTTGAAGGCTGCATAATATTCCATTGTGTATATATACCACCACTTCTTTATCCATTCGTCTGTCGATGGACATCTTGGCTCTTTCCACATTTTGGCTATTGTGGACATTGTTGCTATAAACATTGCGGTACACGTACCCCTTCGGGTCCCTACATTGCAAACTGGTGTTAAATACCCAGTAGTCAATTGCTGGATCGAATTGTAGCACTAATTTCAACTGTTTGAGGATCCTCCATAGTGTTTTCCAGAGTGGTTGCACCAGCTTGCATTCCCACCAACAGTGTAGGAGGGTTCCCCTTTCTCCACAACCCCGCCAAAATCTGTCTTCACTGACTTGTTAATTTTAGCCATTCTGACGGGTGTGAGGTGGTATCTCATTGAGGTTTTGATTGATTTCCCTGATGCCGAGCGATGTTTAGCACTTTTTCATGTGCCTGTTGGCCATGGATGTCTTCTTTGGAAAAATGTCTGTTCATGTCTTCGGCCCATTTCTTGATTGGATTATATGTTCTTTGGGTGTTGAGTTTGATAAGTTCTTTATACATTTTGGATACTAGCCCTTTATCTGCTATGTCATTTGTCAATATTTTCTCCCATTCTGTCGGGTGTCTTTTGGTTTTGTGGACTGTTCCTTTAGCTGTGCAAAAGCTTTTTTTTAAATTTTTTATTGTTATGTTAATCACCATATATTACATCATTAGTTTTTCCTACAGTGTTCCATGATTCATTGTTTGTTCATAACACCCAGTGCTCCATGCAGAACGTGCCCTCCTCATTACCCATCACCAGGATAACCCAAACCCCTCCCGCCCTCCCCTCTAGACCCTCCCTTTGTTTTTCAGAGTCCATTATCTCTCATGGTTCGTGTCCCCCACTGACATACTCCCCTTCTCTTCCTCTCCTGTTATCTTCTTTTTCTTTTTCTTAAAATATGTTGCGTTATTTGTTTCAGAAGTACAGATCTGTGATTCAACAGTCTTGCACAATGCACAGCGCTCACCGTAGCACATTCTGTCCCCATTGTCTATCACCCAGCCACCCCATCCCTCCCACCCACAACCACTCCAGTAACACTCAGTTTGTTTCCTGAGATTAAGAATTCCTCATATCAGTGAGGTCATGCGATACGTGTCTTTCTCTGATTGACTTATTTCACTCAACATAACA
This sequence comes from Eumetopias jubatus, assembly GCF_037043125.1. Classification (NCBI taxonomy): domain Eukaryota; kingdom Metazoa; phylum Chordata; class Mammalia; order Carnivora; family Otariidae; genus Eumetopias; species Eumetopias jubatus. The sequence continues at coordinate 470,296 of NW_028274941.1, read as the reverse complement.
CCCTCCAGTTCCATCCACGTCTTTGCAAATGGCAACATCTCATTCCTTTTGAAGGCTGCATAATATTCCATTGTGTATATATACCACCTCTTCTTTATCCATTCATCTGTCGATGGACATCTTGGCTCTTTCCACAGTTTGGCTATTGTGAACATTGCTGCTATAGACTTTGGGGTACACGTACCCCTTCGGGTCCCTACATTTGTATCTTTGTGTTAAATACCCAGTAGTCAATTGCTGGATCGAACGGTAGCACTAATTTCAACTGTTTGAGGATCCTCCATACTCTTTTCCAGAGTGGTTGTACCAGCTTGCATTCCCACCAACAGTGGAGGACGGTTCCCCTTTCTCCACATCCCCGCCAACATCTGTCGTTCCCTGACTTGTTAATTTTAGCCATTCTGACGGGTGTGAGGTGGTATCTCATTGAGGTTGTGATTTGGATTTCCCTGATGCCGAGCGATGTTGAGCACTTTTTCATGTGCCTGTTGGCCATTTGGATGTCTTCTTTGGAAAAATGTCTGTTCATATCTTCGGCCCCTTTCTTCATTGGATTATATGTTCTTTGGGTGTTGAGTTTTATAAGTTAGTTATAGATTTTGGATACTAGCCCTTTATCTGATATGTCATTTGCAAATATTTTCTCCCATTCTGTCGGGTGTCTTTTGGTTTTGTGGACTGTTTCTTTAGCTCTGCAAAAGCTTTTTTTTAAATTTTTTATTGTTATGTGAAGCACCATATATTACATCATTAGTTTTTCGTGCAGTGTTCCATGATTCATTGTTTCTTCAGAACACCCAATGCTGCATGCAGAACCTGCCCTCCTCTGTACCCATCACCAGGCTAACCGATCCCCCTACCCCCCTCCCCTCTAGAACCCTCAGTTTGTTTTTCAGAGTCCATCATCTCTCATGGTTCTTCTCCCCGTCTGACATACTCCCCCTCTCTTCATCTCCTGTTATCTAATTCTTTTTCTTTTTTCTTAAAATATGTTGCGTTATTTGATTCAGAAGTACAGATCTGTGATTCAACAGTGTTGCACAATTCACAGCGCTCACCGTGGCACATACCCTCCCCAATGTCTAAGACCCAGCCAACCCATCCCTCCCACCTCCAACCACTCCAGTAACACTCAGTTTGTTTCCTAAGATTAAGAATTCCTCATATCAGTGAGGTCATGCGATACGTGTCTTTCTCTGAGTGACCTATTTCACTCAACATAACACCCTCCAGTTCCATCCACGTCATTGCAAATGGCAAGATCTCATTCCTTTTGACGGCTGCATAATATTCCCTTGTGTATATATACCACTTCTTCTTTATCCATTCATCTGTCGATGGACATCTTGGCTCTTTCCACAGTTTGGCTATTGTGGACATTGCTGCTATAAACTTTGGGGTACACGTACCCCTTCGGGTCCCTACATTTGTATCTTTGTGGTAAATACCCAGTAGTCAATTGCTGGATCGAACGGTAGCTCTAATTTCAACTCTTTGAGGAACCTCCATACTGTTTTCCAGAGTGCTTAAACAAGCTTGCCTTCCCACCAACAGTGTAGGAGGCTTCCCCTTTCTCCACATCCCCGCCAACATCTGTCGTTCCCTGACTTGTTAATTTTAGCCATTTTGACGGGTGTGAGGTGGTATCTCATTGAGGTTTTGATTTGGATTTCCCTCATGCCGAGCGATGTTGAGCACTTTCTCATGTGCCTATTGGCCATTTGGAGGTCTTCTTTGGAAAAATGTCTGTTCATGTCTTCGGCCCATTTCTTGATTGGATTATGTGTTCTTTGGGTGTTGAGTTTGATAAGTTCTTTATAGATTTTGGATACTAGCCCTTTATCTGATATGTCATTTGCAAATATTTTCTCCCATTCTGTCGGTTGTCTTTTGGTTTTGTGGACTGTTTCTTTTGCTGTGCAAAAGCTTTTTTATTGTTATGTTAATCACCATATATTACATCATTAGTTTTTGGTGCAGTGTTCCATGATTCATTGTTTGTTCATAACACCCAGTCCTCCATGCAGAACGTGCCCTCCTCAATACCCATCACCAGGCAAACCCGAACCCCTACCGCCCTCCCCTCTAGAACCCTCATTTTGTTTTTCAAAGTCCATCATCTGTCATGGTTCGTCTCCCCCTCTGACATACTCCCCTTCTCTTCCTCTCCTGTTATCTTCTTCTTTTTCTTTTTCATAAAATATGTTGCTTTATTTGTTTCAGAAGTACAGATCTGTGATTCAACAGTCTTGCACAATCGACAGTGCTCACCGTAGCACATATCCTCCCCAATGTCTATCACCCAGCCACCCCATCCCTCCCACCCACAACCACTCCAGTAAAACCCAGTTTGTTTCCTGAGATTAAGAATTCCTCATATCAGTGAGGTCATGCGATACATGTCTTTCTCTGATTGACTTATTTCACTCAACATAACACCCTCCAGTTCCATCCACGTCTTTGCAAATGGCAACATCTCATTCCTTTAGAAGGCTGCATAATATTCCATTGTGTATATATACCACCTCTTCTTTATCCATTCATCTGTCGATGGACATCTTGGCTCTTTCCACAGTTTGGCTATTGTGGACATTGCTGCTATAGACTTTGGGGTACACGTACACCTTCGGGTCCCTACATTTGTATCTTTGTGTTAAATACCCAGTAGTCAATTGCTGGATCGAACGGTAGCGCTAATTTCAACTGTTTGAGGATCCTCCATAGTGTTTTCCAGAGTGGTTGCACCAGCTTGCATTTCCACCAACAGTGTAGGAGGGTTCCCCTTTCTCCACATGCCCGCCAACATCTGTCGTTCCCTGACTTGTTAATTTTAGCCATTCTGACGGGTGTGAGGTGGTATCTCATTGAGGTTTTGATTTGGATTTCCCTGATACCGAGCTATGTTGAGCACTTTTTCATGTGCCTGTTGGCCATTTGGATGTCTTCTTTGAAAAAATGTCTGTTCATGTCTTCGGCCCATTTCTTGATTGGATTATGTGTTCTTTGGGTGTTGAGTTTGATAAGTTCTTTATCGATTCTGGATACTAGCCCTTTATCTGATATGTCATTTGCACATATTTTCTCCCATTCTGTCGGTTGTCTTTTGGTTTTGTGGACTGTTTCTTTTGCTGTGCAAAATCTTTTTTTTTTATTTTTTTATTGTTATGTTAATCACCATATATTACATCATTAGTTTTTGGTGCACTGTTCCATGATTAATTGTTTGTTCATAACACCCACTGCTCCATGCAGAACGTGCCCTCCTCAATACCCATCACCAGGCTAACCGATCCCCATACCCCCCTCCCCTCTAGAACCCTCAGTTTGTTTTTCAGAGTCCATCATCTCTCATGGTTCGTCTCCCCGTCTGACATACTCCCCCTCTCTTCATCTCCTGTCATCTATTTCTTTTTTTCTATTTTCTTAAAATATGTTGCGTTATTTGATTCAGAAGTACAGATCTGTGATTCAACAGTCTTGCACAATTCACAGCGCTCACCGTGGCACATACCTCCCCAATGTCTATCACCCAGCCAACCCATCCCTCCCAGCCCCAACCACTCCATTCAAACAGTTTCTTTCCTGAGATTAAAAATTCCTCATATCAGTGAGTCATGCGATAGGTGTATTTCTCTGATTCACTTATTTCACTCAACATAACACCCTCCAGTTCCATCCGCGTCGTTGCAAATGGCAAGATCTCATTCCTTTTGACGGCTGTATAATATTCCATTGTGTATATACACCACTTCTTCTTTATCCGTTCATCTGTCGATGGACATCTTCCCTCTTTCCACAATTTGGCTATTTTGGACATTGCTGCTATAAACATTGGGGTACACGTACCCGTTCGGGTCCCTACATTTGTATCTTTGTGGTAAATACCGAGTAGTGCAATTGCTGGATCGAATGGTAGCTCTAATTTCAACTGTTTGAGGATCCTCCATAGTGTTTTCCAGAGTGGTTGCACCAGCTTGCCTTCCCACCAACAGTGGAGTAGGGTTCCCCTTTCTCCACTTCCCGCCAACATCTGTCATTCCCTGACTTGTTAATTTTAGCCATTCTGACGGGTGTGAGGTGGTATCTCATTGAGGGTTTGATTTGGATTTCCGTCATGCCGAGCGATGTTGAGCACTTTTTCATGTGCCTATTGGCCATTTGGAGGTCTTCTTTGGAAAAATGTCTGTTCATGTCTTCGGCCCATTTCTTGATTGGATTATTTGTTCTTTGGGTGTTGAGTTTGATAAGTTCCTTATGGATTTTGGAGACTAGCCCTTTATCTGATATGTCATTTGCAAATATTTTCTCCCATTCTGTCGGTTGTCTTTTGGTTTTGTGGACTGTTCCTTTTGCTGTGCAAAAGCTTTTTTTATTGTTATGTTAATCACCATATATTACATCATTAGTTTTTGGTGCAGTGTTCCATGATTCATTGTTTGTTCATAACACCGAGTGCTCCATGCAGAACGTGCCCTCCCCAATACCCATCTCCAGGCTAACCCGAACCCCTACCGCCCTCCCCTCTAGAACCCTCACTTTGTTTTTCAGAGTCCATCATCTGTCATGGTTCGTCTCCCCCTCTGACATACTCCCCTTCTCTTCCTCTCCTATTATCTCCTTCTTTTACTTTTTCTTAAAATATGTTGCTTTATTTGTTTCAGAAGTACAGATCTGTGATTCAACAGTCTTGCACAGTTCACAGCGCTCACCGTAGCACATACTCTCCCCAATGTCTATCACCCAGCCACCCCATCCCTCCCACCCCCAACCACTCCAGGAACACTCAGTGTTTTTCCTGAGATGAAGAATTCCTCATATCAGTGAGGTCATGCGATACATGTCTTTCTCTGATTGACTTATTTCACTCAACATAACACCCTCCAGTTCCATCCACGTCTTTGCAAATGGCAACATCTCATTCCTTTTGAAGGCTGCATAATATTCCATTGTGTATATATACCACCACTTCTTTATCCATTCGTCTGTCGATGGACATCTTGGCTCTTTCCACATTTTGGCTATTGTGGACATTGTTGCTATAAACATTGCGGTACACGTACCCCTTCGGGTCCCTACATTGCAAACTGGTGTTAAATACCCAGTAGTCAATTGCTGGATCGAATTGTAGCACTAATTTCAACTGTTTGAGGATCCTCCATAGTGTTTTCCAGAGTGGTTGCACCAGCTTGCATTCCCACCAACAGTGTAGGAGGGTTCCCCTTTCTCCACAACCCCGCCAAAATCTGTCTTCACTGACTTGTTAATTTTAGCCATTCTGACGGGTGTGAGGTGGTATCTCATTGAGGTTTTGATTGATTTCCCTGATGCCGAGCGATGTTTAGCACTTTTTCATGTGCCTGTTGGCCATGGATGTCTTCTTTGGAAAAATGTCTGTTCATGTCTTCGGCCCATTTCTTGATTGGATTATATGTTCTTTGGGTGTTGAGTTTGATAAGTTCTTTATACATTTTGGATACTAGCCCTTTATCTGCTATGTCATTTGTCAATATTTTCTCCCATTCTGTCGGGTGTCTTTTGGTTTTGTGGACTGTTCCTTTAGCTGTGCAAAAGCTTTTTTTTAAATTTTTTATTGTTATGTTAATCACCATATATTACATCATTAGTTTTTCCTACAGTGTTCCATGATTCATTGTTTGTTCATAACACCCAGTGCTCCATGCAGAACGTGCCCTCCTCATTACCCATCACCAGGATAACCCAAACCCCTCCCGCCCTCCCCTCTAGACCCTCCCTTTGTTTTTCAGAGTCCATTATCTCTCATGGTTCGTGTCCCCCACTGACATACTCCCCTTCTCTTCCTCTCCTGTTATCTTCTTTTTCTTTTTCTTAAAATATGTTGCGTTATTTGTTTCAGAAGTACAGATCTGTGATTCAACAGTCTTGCACAATGCACAGCGCTCACCGTAGCACATTCTGTCCCCATTGTCTATCACCCAGCCACCCCATCCCTCCCACCCACAACCACTCCAGTAACACTCAGTTTGTTTCCTGAGATTAAGAATTCCTCATATCAGTGAGGTCATGCGATACGTGTCTTTCTCTGATTGACTTATTTCACTCAACATAACACCCTCCAGTTCCATCCACGTCTTTGCAAATGGCAACATCTCATTCCTTTTGAAGGCTGCATAATATTCCATTGTGTATATATACCACCTCTTCTTTATCCATTCATCTGTCGATGGACATCTTGGCTCTTTCCACAGTTTGGCTATTGTGAACATTGCTGCTATAGACTTTGGGGTACACGTACCCCTTCGGGTCCCTACATTTGTATCTTTGTGTTAAATACCCAGTAGTCAATTGCTGGATCGAACGGTAGCACTAATTTCAACTGTTTGAGGATCCTCCATACTCTTTTCCAGAGTGGTTGTACCAGCTTGCATTCCCACCAACAGTGGAGGACGGTTCCCCTTTCTCCACATCCCCGCCAACATCTGTCGTTCCCTGACTTGTTAATTTTAGCCATTCTGACGGGTGTGAGGTGGTATCTCATTGAGGTTGTGATTTGGATTTCCCTGATGCCGAGCGATGTTGAGCACTTTTTCATGTGCCTGTTGGCCATTTGGATGTCTTCTTTGGAAAAATGTCTGTTCATATCTTCGGCCCCTTTCTTCATTGGATTATATGTTCTTTGGGTGTTGAGTTTTATAAGTTAGTTATAGATTTTGGATACTAGCCCTTTATCTGATATGTCATTTGCAAATATTTTCTCCCATTCTGTCGGGTGTCTTTTGGTTTTGTGGACTGTTTCTTTAGCTCTGCAAAAGCTTTTTTTTAAATTTTTTATTGTTATGTGAAGCACCATATATTACATCATTAGTTTTTCGTGCAGTGTTCCATGATTCATTGTTTCTTCAGAACACCCAATGCTGCATGCAGAACCTGCCCTCCTCTGTACCCATCACCAGGCTAACCGATCCCCCTACCCCCCTCCCCTCTAGAACCCTCAGTTTGTTTTTCAGAGTCCATCATCTCTCATGGTTCTTCTCCCCGTCTGACATACTCCCCCTCTCTTCATCTCCTGTTATCTAATTCTTTTTCTTTTTTCTTAAAATATGTTGCGTTATTTGATTCAGAAGTACAGATCTGTGATTCAACAGTGTTGCACAATTCACAGCGCTCACCGTGGCACATACCCTCCCCAATGTCTAAGACCCAGCCAACCCATCCCTCCCACCTCCAACCACTCCAGTAACACTCAGTTTGTTTCCTAAGATTAAGAATTCCTCATATCAGTGAGGTCATGCGATACGTGTCTTTCTCTGAGTGACCTATTTCACTCAACATAACACCCTCCAGTTCCATCCACGTCATTGCAAATGGCAAGATCTCATTCCTTTTGACGGCTGCATAATATTCCCTTGTGTATATATACCACTTCTTCTTTATCCATTCATCTGTCGATGGACATCTTGGCTCTTTCCACAGTTTGGCTATTGTGGACATTGCTGCTATAAACTTTGGGGTACACGTACCCCTTCGGGTCCCTACATTTGTATCTTTGTGGTAAATACCCAGTAGTCAATTGCTGGATCGAACGGTAGCTCTAATTTCAACTCTTTGAGGAACCTCCATACTGTTTTCCAGAGTGCTTAAACAAGCTTGCCTTCCCACCAACAGTGTAGGAGGCTTCCCCTTTCTCCACATCCCCGCCAACATCTGTCGTTCCCTGACTTGTTAATTTTAGCCATTTTGACGGGTGTGAGGTGGTATCTCATTGAGGTTTTGATTTGGATTTCCCTCATGCCGAGCGATGTTGAGCACTTTCTCATGTGCCTATTGGCCATTTGGAGGTCTTCTTTGGAAAAATGTCTGTTCATGTCTTCGGCCCATTTCTTGATTGGATTATGTGTTCTTTGGGTGTTGAGTTTGATAAGTTCTTTATAGATTTTGGATACTAGCCCTTTATCTGATATGTCATTTGCAAATATTTTCTCCCATTCTGTCGGTTGTCTTTTGGTTTTGTGGACTGTTTCTTTTGCTGTGCAAAAGCTTTTTTATTGTTATGTTAATCACCATATATTACATCATTAGTTTTTGGTGCAGTGTTCCATGATTCATTGTTTGTTCATAACACCCAGTCCTCCATGCAGAACGTGCCCTCCTCAATACCCATCACCAGGCAAACCCGAACCCCTACCGCCCTCCCCTCTAGAACCCTCATTTTGTTTTTCAAAGTCCATCATCTGTCATGGTTCGTCTCCCCCTCTGACATACTCCCCTTCTCTTCCTCTCCTGTTATCTTCTTCTTTTTCTTTTTCATAAAATATGTTGCTTTATTTGTTTCAGAAGTACAGATCTGTGATTCAACAGTCTTGCACAATCGACAGTGCTCACCGTAGCACATATCCTCCCCAATGTCTATCACCCAGCCACCCCATCCCTCCCACCCACAACCACTCCAGTAAAACCCAGTTTGTTTCCTGAGATTAAGAATTCCTCATATCAGTGAGGTCATGCGATACATGTCTTTCTCTGATTGACTTATTTCACTCAACATAACACCCTCCAGTTCCATCCACGTCTTTGCAAATGGCAACATCTCATTCCTTTAGAAGGCTGCATAATATTCCATTGTGTATATATACCACCTCTTCTTTATCCATTCATCTGTCGATGGACATCTTGGCTCTTTCCACAGTTTGGCTATTGTGGACATTGCTGCTATAGACTTTGGGGTACACGTACACCTTCGGGTCCCTACATTTGTATCTTTGTGTTAAATACCCAGTAGTCAATTGCTGGATCGAACGGTAGCGCTAATTTCAACTGTTTGAGGATCCTCCATAGTGTTTTCCAGAGTGGTTGCACCAGCTTGCATTTCCACCAACAGTGTAGGAGGGTTCCCCTTTCTCCACATGCCCGCCAACATCTGTCGTTCCCTGACTTGTTAATTTTAGCCATTCTGACGGGTGTGAGGTGGTATCTCATTGAGGTTTTGATTTGGATTTCCCTGATACCGAGCTATGTTGAGCACTTTTTCATGTGCCTGTTGGCCATTTGGATGTCTTCTTTGAAAAAATGTCTGTTCATGTCTTCGGCCCATTTCTTGATTGGATTATGTGTTCTTTGGGTGTTGAGTTTGATAAGTTCTTTATCGATTCTGGATACTAGCCCTTTATCTGATATGTCATTTGCACATATTTTCTCCCATTCTGTCGGTTGTCTTTTGGTTTTGTGGACTGTTTCTTTTGCTGTGCAAAATCTTTTTTTTTTATTTTTTTATTGTTATGTTAATCACCATATATTACATCATTAGTTTTTGGTGCACTGTTCCATGATTAATTGTTTGTTCATAACACCCACTGCTCCATGCAGAACGTGCCCTCCTCAATACCCATCACCAGGCTAACCGATCCCCATACCCCCCTCCCCTCTAGAACCCTCAGTTTGTTTTTCAGAGTCCATCATCTCTCATGGTTCGTCTCCCCGTCTGACATACTCCCCCTCTCTTCATCTCCTGTCATCTATTTCTTTTTTTCTATTTTCTTAAAATATGTTGCGTTATTTGATTCAGAAGTACAGATCTGTGATTCAACAGTCTTGCACAATTCACAGCGCTCACCGTGGCACATACCTCCCCAATGTCTATCACCCAGCCAACCCATCCCTCCCAGCCCCAACCACTCCATTCAAACAGTTTCTTTCCTGAGATTAAAAATTCCTCATATCAGTGAGTCATGCGATAGGTGTATTTCTCTGATTCACTTATTTCACTCAACATAACACCCTCCAGTTCCATCCGCGTCGTTGCAAATGGCAAGATCTCATTCCTTTTGACGGCTGTATAATATTCCATTGTGTATATACACCACTTCTTCTTTATCCGTTCATCTGTCGATGGACATCTTCCCTCTTTCCACAATTTGGCTATTTTGGACATTGCTGCTATAAACATTGGGGTACACGTACCCGTTCGGGTCCCTACATTTGTATCTTTGTGGTAAATACCGAGTAGTGCAATTGCTGGATCGAATGGTAGCTCTAATTTCAACTGTTTGAGGATCCTCCATAGTGTTTTCCAGAGTGGTTGCACCAGCTTGCCTTCCCACCAACAGTGGAGTAGGGTTCCCCTTTCTCCACTTCCCGCCAACATCTGTCATTCCCTGACTTGTTAATTTTAGCCATTCTGACGGGTGTGAGGTGGTATCTCATTGAGGGTTTGATTTGGATTTCCGTCATGCCGAGCGATGTTGAGCACTTTTTCATGTGCCTATTGGCCATTTGGAGGTCTTCTTTGGAAAAATGTCTGTTCATGTCTTCGGCCCATTTCTTGATTGGATTATTTGTTCTTTGGGTGTTGAGTTTGATAAGTTCCTTATGGATTTTGGAGACTAGCCCTTTATCTGATATGTCATTTGCAAATATTTTCTCCCATTCTGTCGGTTGTCTTTTGGTTTTGTGGACTGTTCCTTTTGCTGTGCAAAAGCTTTTTTTATTGTTATGTTAATCACCATATATTACATCATTAGTTTTTGGTGCAGTGTTCCATGATTCATTGTTTGTTCATAACACCGAGTGCTCCATGCAGAACGTGCCCTCCCCAATACCCATCTCCAGGCTAACCCGAACCCCTACCGCCCTCCCCTCTAGAACCCTCACTTTGTTTTTCAGAGTCCATCATCTGTCATGGTTCGTCTCCCCCTCTGACATACTCCCCTTCTCTTCCTCTCCTATTATCTCCTTCTTTTACTTTTTCTTAAAATATGTTGCTTTATTTGTTTCAGAAGTACAGATCTGTGATTCAACAGTCTTGCACAGTTCACAGCGCTCACCGTAGCACATACTCTCCCCAATGTCTATCACCCAGCCACCCCATCCCTCCCACCCCCAACCACTCCAGTAACACTCAGTGTTTTTCCTGAGATGAAGAATTCCTCATATCAGTGAGGTCATGCGATACATGTCTTTCTCTGATTGACTTATTTCACTCAACATAACACCCTCCAGTTCCATCCACGTCTTTGCAAATGGCAACATCTCATTCCTTTTGAAGGCTGCATAATATTCCATTGTGTATATATACCACCACTTCTTTATCCATTCGTCTGTCGATGGACATCTTGGCTCTTTCCACATTTTGGCTATTGTGAACATTGTTGCTATAAACATTGCGGTACACGTACCCCTTCGGGTCCCTACATTGCAAACTGGTGTTAAATACCCAGTAGTCAATTGCTGGATCGAATTGTAGCACTAATTTCAACTGTTTGAGGATCCTCCATAGTGTTTTCCAGAGTGGTTGCACCAGCTTGCATTCCCACCAACAGTGTAGGAGGGTTCCCCTTTCTCCACAACCCCGCCAAAATCTGTCTTCACTGACTTGTTAATTTTAGCCATTCTGACGGGTGTGAGGTGGTATCTCATTGAGGTTTTGATTGATTTCCCTGATGCCGAGCGATGTTTAGCACTTTTTCATGTGCCTGTTGGCCATGGATGTCTTCTTTGGAAAAATGTCTGTTCATGTCTTCGGCCCATTTCTTGATTGGATTATATGTTCTTTGGGTGTTGAGTTTGATAAGTTCTTTATACATTTTGGATACTAGCCCTTTATCTGCTATGTCATTTGTCAATATTTTCTCCCATTCTGTCGGGTGTCTTTTGGTTTTGTGGACTGTTCCTTTAGCTGTGCAAAAGCTTTTTTTTAAATTTTTTATTGTTATGTTAATCACCATATATTACATCATTAGTTTTTCCTACAGTGTTCCATGATTCATTGTTTGTTCATAACACCCAGTTCTCCATGCAGAACGTGCCCTCCTCATTACCCATCACCAGGATAACCCAAAATCCTCCCGCCCTCCCCTCTAGACCCTCCCTTTGTTTTTCAGAGTCCATTATCTCTCATGGTTCGTGTCCCCCACTGACATACTCCCCTTCTCTTCCTCTCCTGTTATCTTCTTTTTCTTTTTCTTAAAATATGTTGCGTTATTTGTTTCAGAAGTACAGATCTGTGATTCAACAGTCTTGCACAATGCACAGCGCTCACCGTAGCACATTCTGTCCCCATTGTCTATCACCCAGCCACCCCATCCCTCCCACCCACAACCACTCCAGTAACACTCAGTTTGTTTCCTGAGATTAAGAATTCCTCATATCAGTGAGGTCATGCGATACGTGTCTTTCTCTGATTGACTTATTTCACTCAACATAACACCCTACCGTTCCATCCACGTCTTTGCAAATGGCAACATCTCATTCCTTTTGAAGGCTGCATAATATTCCATTGTGTATATATACCACCTCTTCTTTATCCATTCATCTGTCGATGGACATCTTGGCTCTTTCCACAGTTTGGCTATTGTGAACATTGCTGCTATAGACTTTGGGGTACACGTACCCCTTCGGGTCCCTACATTTGTATCTTTGTGTTAAATACCCAGTAGTCAATTGCTGGATCGAACGGTAGCACTAATTTCAACTGTTTGAGGATCCTCCATACTCTTTTCCAGAGTGGTTGTACCAGCTTGCATTCCCACCAACAGTGGAGGACGGTTCCCCTTTCTCCACATCCCCGCCAACATCTGTCGTTCCCTGACTTGTTAATTTTAGCCATTCTGACGGGTGTGAGGTGGTATCTCATTGAGGTTGTGATTTGGATTTCCCTGATGCCGAGCGATGTTGAGCACTCTTTCATGTGCCCATTGGCCATTTGGATGTCTTCTTTGGAAAAATGTCTGTTCATATCTTCGGCTTCTTTCTTGATTGGATTATATGTTCTTTGGGTGTTGAGTTTTATAAGTTAGTTATAGATTTTGGATACTAGCCCTTTATCTGATATGTCATTTGCAAATATTTTCTCCCATTCTGTCGGGTGTCTTTTGGTTTTGTGGACTGTTTCTTTAGCTCTGCAAAAGCTTTTTTTTAAATTTTTTATTGTTATGTGAAGCACCATATATTACATCATTAGTTTTTCGTGCAGTCTTCCATGATTCATTGTTTGTTCATAACACCCAGTGCTTCATGCAGAAAGTGCCCTCCTCAATATCCATCACCAGGCTAACCCATCCCCCTATCCCCCTCTCCTCTAGAACCCTCAGTTTGTTTCTCAGAATCCATCATCTCTCATGGTTCGTCTCCCCCTTTGAAATACTCCCCTTCTCTTCCTCTCCTGTTATCTTCTTCTTTTATTTTTCTTAAAATATATTGCGTTATTTGTTTCAGAAGTACAGATCTGTGATTCAACAATCTTGCACAATTCACAGCGCTCCCCACAGCACATACCCTCCCCAGTGTCTATCACCCAGCCACCCCATCCCTCCCACCCCAACCATTCCAGTAGCAATGAATAATGGAACACTGCACGAGAAACTAATGATGTAATATATAGTGATTAACATAACATTAAAAAATAAAAAAAAAGCTTTTGCACAGCAAAAGAAACAGTCCACAACCCCAAAAGACAACCGACAGAATGGGAGAAAATATTTACAAATGACATATCAGATAAAGGGCTAGTATACAAAATCTATAAAGAACTTATCAATCTCAACACCCAAAGAACACATAATCCAATCAAGAAATGGGCAGAAGACATGAGGAGACATTTTTCCAAAGAGGACATCCAAATGGCCAACAGGCACATGAAAAAGAGCTCAACATCGCTCGGCATCAGGGAAATCCAAATCAACACCTCAATGAGATGCCATATCACACCCGTCAGAATGGGTAAAATTAACAAGTCAGGGAACGACAGATGTTGGGGGGCATGTGGAGAAAGGGGAAACCTCCTACACTGTTGGAGGGAATGTAAGCTGGTGCAACCACTCTGGAAAACAGTATGGAGGTTCCTCAAACAGTTGAAATTAGAGCTATCGTTTGATCCAGCAATTGCACTACTGGGTATTTACCCCAAAGATACAAATGTAGGGACCCGAAGAGGTACGTGTACCCCAATGTTTATAGCAGCAATGTCCACAATAGCCAAACTGTGGAAAGAGCCAAGATGTCCATCGACAGATGAATGGATAAAGAAGTGGTGGTATATATACACAATGGAATATTATGCAGCCGTCAAAATGAATGATATCTTGCCATTGGCAGCGACGTGGATGGAACTGGAGGGTGTTATGTTGAGTGAAATATGTCAATCAGAGAAAGACATGTATCGCATGACCTCACGGATATGAGGAATTCTTAATCTCAGGAAACAAACTGAGTGTTACTGGAGTGGTTGGGGTTGGGATGGATGGGGTGGCTTGGTGATAGACATTGGGGAGGGTATGTGCTACGGTGAGCCCTGTGAATTGTGCAAGAGTGTTGAATCACAGATCTGTACTTCTGAAACAAATAACGCAACATATTTTAAGAAAAAAGAGAAAGAAGAAGGTAACAGGAAAGGAAGAGAAGGGGAGTATGTGAGAGGGAGAGAGGAAGCATGACAGATGATGGACTCTGAAAAACAAACTGAGAGTTCTAGAGGGGAGGGGCGTAGGGGGATGTGTTAGCCTGGTGATGGGTATTGAGGAGGGCACGTTCTGCATGGAGCACTGGGTGTTATGAAGAAACAATGAATCATGGAACACTGCAGCAAAAATTAATGATGTAATATATGGTGTTTAACATAAGAATAAGAAAATTAAAAAAAAAGTGAGGGAAAGAAAGGCCGTTGGCGGAGATGCCTCTCGGCTCAGCTCTTGTTCCTGGGGCTAGTACCCTTTCCCCTGTGTACTTGCAGGCCGAGAGCCAACCAACTAAGTCGATGGAAACACACTGCAGAAAACCCCGACTTCGGCCATATTAGGCCTTCCTGAGTGTGGAAACCTTTTGCTGTGTGAATGCGGGCGAGCGCTGCCAGCGAGTCCAAAACCATTTTCCAGGGAGACGGATTCCGCGGCAAAAGGGAGAACACAATTCCCCACTTCTTTCTTGAAGCCAGCCCAGCGGCCGCCCCCATGAGCATGCAAGTCTCACTGCTCCTGTACCAACGCAAGGAAACTGTAGGGTAGGGGACCATGTTGCACAGAGCCTCACGGTTCCGGAGAGTGGAAACACTTGAAGTGTGTGTGCGTGAGAGTCTGGGAGAAGAGTCCCCTACTTTACTCGGCGAGAGAAACGAACTCGGGCAGCCGCACGTCTCCCACCAGCTCCCAGTGGTAGAATTCTAGCACTCCTTCAGCATGTGTGCGTGCAGGCCTAAGTTGCAGGCCCCTCCTTGAAAGGCCCAACACTGTGGAGAAACCGCGCTTTAGCTCCCGCCTGTCCCTAGCGGAGAGGACGCTGTATTCTGTGCGCTGTGCTTGAGAGCCCGGCGAAAGGCTTCCTTATGTAAAACCGAGGGAAAGAAAGGCCGGTGGCGGAGACCCCTCTTGGCTCAGCTCTTGTTCCTGGGGCTAGTACCTTGCCCCGGTGTGCTTGCAGGCCGAGAACCAACCACCTAAGTCGAGGGAAACACACTGTAGAAAACCCCGACTTCGGCCGTTTAGGCCTTCCTGAGGGTCGAAACCTTTTGCTCTGTGAATGCGGACGAGCACTGCCAGCGACTCTAAAACCATTTTCGGAGGGAGACTGAGGCCGCGGCAGATGGGAGAACACAACTCCCCACTGGTTTCCTGAAGCCAGGCCTGCGGCCGCCCCTTAACCCTACAAGTCTCACTCACGTACTAACACAAGGAAACAGTAAGGTAGGGGACCGTGTTGTACCGAGCCTCACTGTTCCGGAGAGGGGAAACACTTGGAGTGTTGTGCGTGAGAGCCTGGGAGACGAGTTCCCTACGTTACTGGGCTAGAGAAACGAATTCCGGCGTCCGCTCCTCCCGCACCAGCTCTCAGTGGCAGAATGTTAGCACTCCTCTGGCCTGTGTGCGAGCAGGCTTAAGTTGCAGGCCCATCCCTGGAAGGCACAACACTGTGGAGAAACCGCGCTTTAGCTCCCGCCGGGCCCTAGCGGAGAGAACGCTGTATGCTGTGCGCTGTGTTTGAGAGTCCGGCGAACGGCTTCCCTATGTAATTCGTTCCACTGGCCAGACTAGGCCGTCCTGAGGGTGGAAACCTTTTGCCTTGTGAATGCGGGCGAGCCCTGCCAGCGAGTCCAAAACCATTTTCCGAGGGACACTGAGGCCGCGGCAGAAGGGAGAACACAACTCCCCACTTGTTTCCTGAAGCCAGGCCTGCGGCCGCCACCTTTACCATCCAACTCTCACTGCTCGCGTACCAACGCAAGGAAACAGTAGGGTAGGGTACCGTGCCGTAGAGCCTCACTGTTCCGGAGAGTGGAAACAGTTGGAGTGTCTGTGCATGAGAGCCTGGGAGAGGAGTCCCCTACGTTACTGGGCGAGAGAAACGAACTCGGGCATCCGCACCTCTCCCACCAGCTCTCAGTGGCAGAATGCTAGCACTCCTCCAGCATGTGTGCATGCAGGCCTATGTTTCAGGACTCTCCTTGAAAGGCCCAACACTGTGGAGAAACCGCGCTTTAGCTCCCACCGGTCCTTATCGGAGAGGACGCTGTATGCTGTGCCCTGTGCTTGAGAGCCTGGCGCACGGCTTCCTTATATAAAACCGAGGTAAAGAAAGGCCGTTGGCGGAGACGACTCTCGATTCAGCTCTTGTTCCTGGGGCTCGTACCCTTGCCACGGTGTGCTTCCAGGCCGAGAGCCAAGCAACTAAGTCGAGTGAAACACACTGTAGAAAAATCCCGTCTTCGGCCAGATTAGGCCTTCCTGAGGGTGGAAACATTTTGCTGTATGAATGCGGGCGAGGACTGACAGCGAGACTAAAACCATTTTCCGAGGGAGACTGAGGCCGCGGCAGAAGGGAGAACACAACTCCCCACTTGTTTCCTGAAGCCATCCCAGCGGCCGACCCCTTGGGCTTGCAAGTCTCACTGCTCCTGTACCAAAACAAAGAAACAGGAATGTAGGGGAACCGTGTTGTAATAGCCTCACTGTTCGGGAGAGTGGAAACACTTGAAGTGTGTGTGCGTGAGAGCTTGGGAGAAGAGTCCCCTACGTACTGGGCGAGAGAAACGAACTCGGGCAGCCGCACCTCTGCTACCTCCTCTCAGTGGCAGAATGCTAGCAGTCCTCTGGCATGTGTGCGTGAAGGCGTAAGTTGCAGGCCCCTCCTTGAAAGTCCCAACACTGTGCAGGAACCGCGCTTTAGATCCCACCGTTTCCTAACGGAGAGGACGCTGTATGCTCTGCGCTGTGCTTGAGAGCCCGGCGAACGGCTTTCCTATGTAAAATCGAGGGAAAGAAAGGCCGGAGCTGGAGACGCCTCTCGGCTCAGCTTTTGTTCCTGGGGCTAGTACCCTTGCCCCGGTGTGCTTGCAGGCCGAGAGCCAACCAAATAAGTCGAGGGAAACACAGTGTAGAAATTCCCGACCTCGGGCAGATTAGGCCTTCCTGAGGGTGGAAACCTTTTCCTGTATGATTGCGGGCCAGAACAGCCAGCGAGTCCAAAACCATTTTCCGAGGGAGACTGAGGCCGCGGCAGAAGGGAGAACACAACTCCCCTCTTGTTTCCGGTAGCCAGCCCAGCGGCCGCCCCCTTGGGCTTGCAAGTCTCACTGCTCGCTTACCAAAACAAAGAAACAGTAATGTAGGGGAACCGTGTTGTACATAGCCTCACTGCTGCGGGTAGTTGGAACACCTGGAGTGCCTGTGCGTAAGAGCCTGGCAGACGAGTCCCCTAAGTTAGTGGGCGAGAGAAACGGATTCGTGCACCCGCACCTCTCCCACCAGCTCTCAGTATCAGAATGCTAGCACTCCTCCGGCCTGTGTGCGTGCAGGCCTAAGTTGGAGGCCCTTCCCGGGAAGGCACAACACTGTGGAGAACCCGCGCTTTAGCTCCCGCCGGTCTCTAGCGGAGAGGACGCTGTATGGTGTTCGCTGTGCTTGAGAGCCCGGCGAACGGCATCCTTATGTAAAATCGAGGGAAAGAAAGGCCGGTGCCGGAGACGCCTCTCGGCTCAGCTCTTATTCCTGCGGCTAGTAACCTTGCCCCGGTGTGCTTGCAGGCCGAGAGCGAACCTCCTAAGTCGAGGGAAACACACTGTAGATAATCCCGACTTCGGCCAGATTAGGCCTTCCTGAAGGTCGAAAACTTTGCAGTGTGAATGCGGGCGAGCACTGCCAGCGAGTCCAAAACCATTTAGCGAGGGAGACTGAGGCCGCGGCAGAAGGGAGAACACAACTCCCCACTTGATTCCTGAAGTCAGGAATCTAGGAGCTAGCACTCCTCCAGCATGTGTGCGTGCAGGCCTATGTTTCAGGACTCTCCTTGAAAGGCCCAACACTGTGGAGAAACCGCGCTGTACCTCCCGCTCGGGTACCAACGCACAGAAACAGTAGGGTAGGGGACCGTGTTGTACAGAGCCTCACTGTTCTCGAGGGTGGAAACACTTGGAGTGTATCTGCGTGAGAGCCTGGGAGAGGAGTCCCCTACTTTGCTGGGTGAGAGAAACGAACTCGGGCAGCCGCACCTCTCCCACCAGCTCTCAGTGGCAGAATGCTAGCATTCCGCCGGCATGTGTGCGTGCAGGCCTAAGTTGCGGGCCCCTCCTTGAAAGGCCCAACACTGTGGAGAAACCGCGCTTTAGCTCCCCTGGTCCCTAGCAGAGAGGAGGCTGTATGCTCGGCGCTGGTCTTGAGAGCCCGGCGAACGGCTTCCCTATGTAAAACCGAGGGAAAGAAAGGCCGGTGCTGGAGACACCTCTCGGCTCAGCTCTTGTTCCTGGGGCTAGTACCCTTGCCCCGGTATGCTTGCAGGCCGAGAGCCAACCAACTCAGTCGAGGGAAACACACTGTAGAAAATCCCGTCTTCGGCAAGATTAGGGCTTCCTGAGGGTCAAAACCTTTTGCTGTATGAATCCGGGCGAGAACTGCCAGCGAGTCCAAAACCATTTTCCGAGGGAGACTGAGGTCATGGCAGAACGGAGAACACAACTCCCCACTTGCTTCCTCAAGCCAGCCCAGCGGCCGCCCCCTTGGGAATGCAAGTCGGACTGCTCGCGTACTAAAACATGGTACGAGCCCCTGTAGATAGCCTCACTGTTGCGGGGAGTGGGAACACCTGGAGTGCCTGTGCGTAAGAGCCTGGCACACGAGTCCCCTAAGTTCCTGGGCGAGAGAAACGGATTCGTGCAGCCGCACCTCGCCCACCAGCTCTCAGGATCAGAATGCTAGCACTCCTCAGGGCTGTGTACGTGCAGGCCTAAGTTGCAGGCCCCACCCTGGAAGGCACAACACTGTGGAGAAAGCGCGCTTTACCTCCCGCCGGTCCGTAGCGGAGAGGACGATGTATGCTGTGCACTGTGCTTGAGAGCCCGGCGAACGGCTTCCTTAAGTAAAACCGAGGGAAAGAAAGGCCGGTGGCGGAGACGCCTCTCGGCCCACCTCTTGTTCCTGGGGTTAGTAACCTTGCCCCGGTGTGCTTGCAGGCCGAGAGCCAAGTCGAGTGAAACACACTACAAAATCCCGACTTCGGCCAAATTAGGCCTTCCTGAGGGTGGAAACCTTTGGCTGTGTGAATGCGGGCAAGCACTGCCATCGAGTCCAAAACCATTTTCCGAGGGAGACTGAGGCCGCGGCAGAAGGGAGAACACAACTCCCTACTTGTTTCCTGAAGCCAGGCCTGCGGCCGCCCCCTTTACCATACAACTCTCACTGCTCGCGTACCAACGCAAGGAAACAGTAGGGTAGGGTATCGTGTTGTAGAGCCTCACTGTTCCGGAGAGTGGAAACATTTGGAGTGTGTGTGCGTGAGAGCCTGGTAGAGGAGGCCCCTACGTTACTAGGCGAGAGAAACGAACTCGGGCATCCGCACCTCTCCCACCAGCTCTCAGTGGCAGAATGCTAGCACTCCACCAGCATGTGTGCGTGCAGGCCTATGTTTCAGGACTCTCCTTGAAAGGCCCAACACTGTGGAGAAACCGCGCTTTACCTCCCGCCGGTCTGTAGCGGAGAGGACGCTGTATGCTGTGCGCTGTGCTTGAGAGCCCGGCGAACGGCTTCCTTATGTAAAACTGAGATAAAGAAAGGCCGGTGGCGGAGACGCCTCTCGGCTCAGCTCTTGTTCCTTGGGCTGGTACACTTGCCAAGGTGTGCTCGCAGGCCGATGGCCAAGCAACTAAGTCGAGGGAAACACACTGTAGAAAATCCCGTGTTCGGCCAGATTAGGCCTTCCTGAGGGTGGAAACCTTTTGCTGTATGAATGCGGGCGAGAACAGCCAGCGAGTCCAAAACCATTTTCCGAGGGACACTGAGGCAGCGGCAGAAGGGAGAACACAACTCCCCACTTGTTTCCTGAAGCCAGGCCTGCGGCCGCCACCTTTGCCATCCAACTCTCACTGCTCCCTTACCAACGCACGGAAACAGTAGGGTAGGGGACCATGTTGCACAGAGCCTCACGGTTCCGGAGAGTGGAAACACTTGAAGTGTGTGTGCGTGAGAGTCTGGGAGAAGAGTCCCCTACTTTACTCGGCGAGAGAAACGAACTCGGGCACCCGCACGTCTCCCACCAGCTCCCAGTGGTAGAATGCTAGCACTCCTTCAGCATGTGTGCGTGCAGGCCTAAGTTGCAGGCCCCTCCTTGAAAGGCCCAACACTGTGGAGAAACCGCGCTTTAGCTCCCGCCTGTCCCTAGCGGAGAGGACGCTGTATTCTGTGCGCTGTGCTTGAGAGCCCGGCGAAAGGCTTCCTTATGTAAAACCGAGGGAAAGAAAGGCCGGTGGCGGAGACCCCTCTTGGCTCAGCTCTTGTTTCTGGGGCTAGTACCCTTGCCCCGGTGTGCTTGCAGGCCGAGAACCAACAACCTAAGTCGAGGGAAACACATTGTAGAAAACCCCGACTTCGGCCGTTTAGGCCTTCCTGAGGGTCAAAACCTTTTGCTGTGTGAATGCGGGCGAGCACTGCCAGCGAGTCTAAAACCATTTTCCGAGGGAGACTGAGGCCGCGGCAGAAGGGAGAACACAACTCCCCACTTGTTTCCTGAAGCCAGGCCTGCGGCCGCCCCCTTAACCCTGCAAGTCTCACTCACGTACTAACACAAGGAAACAGTAAGGTAGGGGACCGTGTTGTACCGAGCCTCACTGTTCCGGAGAGTGGAAACACTTTGAGAGTGTGTCAGTGAGAGCCTGGGAGACGAGTTCCCTACGTTACTGGGCTAGAGAAACGAACTCGGGCAACCGCTCCTCTCGCACCAGCTGTCAGTGGCAGAATGCTAGCAGTCCTCCGGCCTGTGTGCGTGCAGGCTTAAGTTGCAGGCCCGTCCCTGGAAGGCACAACACTGTGGAGAAACCGCGCTTTAGCTCCCGCCGGTCCCTAGCGGAGAGAACGCTGTACGCTGTGCGCTGTGCTTGAGAGTCCGGCGAACGGCTTCCCTATGTAATTCGTTCCACTGGCCAGACTAGGCCGTCCTGAGGGTGGAAACCTTTTGCTGTGTGAATGCGGGCGAGCACTGCCAGCGAGTCCAAAACCATTTTCCGAGGGACACTGAGGCAGCGGCAGAAGGGAGAACACAACTCCCCACTTGTTTCCTGAAGCCAGGCCTGCGGCCGCCACCTTTGCCATCCAACTCTCACTGCTCGCGTACCAACGCAAGGAAACAGTAGGGTAGGGTACCGTGCTGTAGAGCCTCACTGTTCCGGAGAGTGGAAACACTTGGAGTGTGTGTGCATGAGAGCCTGGGAGAGGAGTCCCCTACGTTACTGGGCGAGAGAAACGAACTCGGGCTTCCGCACCTCTCCCACCAGCTCTCAGTGGCAGAATGCTAGCACTCCTCCAGCATGTGTGCGTGTAGGCCTATGTTTCAGGACTCTCCTTGAAAGTCCCAACACTCTGCAGAAACCGCGCTTTAGATCCCACCGTTTCCTAGCGGAGAGGACGCTGTATGCTCTGCGCTGTGCTTGAGAGCCCGGCGAACGGCTTTCCTATGTAAAACCGAGGGAAAGAAAGGCCGGAGCCGGAGACGCCTCTCGGCTCAGCTTTTGTTCCTGGGGCTAGTACCCTTGCCCCGGTGTGCTTGAAGGCCGAGAGCCAACCAAATAAGTCGAGGGAAACACAGTGTAGAAATTCCCGACCTCGGGCAGATTAGGCCTTCCTGAGGGTCGAAACCCTTTGCTGTATGAATGCGGGCCAGAACAGCCAGCGAGTCCAAAACCATTTTCCGAGGGAGACTGAGGCCGCGGCAGAAGGGAGAACACAACTCCCCTCTTGTTTCCGGTAGCAGCCCAGCGGCCGCCCCCTTGGGCTTGCAAGTCTCACTGCTCGCTTACCAAAACAAAGAAACAGTAATGTAGGGGAACCGTGTTGTACATAGCCTCACTGCTGCGGGTAGTTGGAACACCTGGAGTGCCTGTGCGTCAGAGCCTGGCAGACGAGTCCCCTAAGTTACTGGGCGAGAGAAACGGATTCGTGCAGCCGCACCTCTCCCACCAGCTCTCAGGATCAGAATGCTAGCACTCCTCCGGCCTGTGTGCGTGCAGGCCTAAGTTGGAGACCCTTCCCGGGAAGGCACAACACTGTGGAGAACCCGCGCTTTAGCTCCCGCCGGTCCCTAGTGGAGAGGACGCTGTATGCTGTTCGCTGTGCTTGAGAGCCCGGCGAACGGCATCCTTATGTAAAACCGAGGAAAAGAAAGGCCGGGGCCGGAGACGCCTCTCGGCTCAGCTCTTGTTCCTGGGGCTAGTACCGTTGCCCCGGGGTGCTTGCAGGCCAAGAGCCAACCTCCAGGTCGAGGGAAGCACACTGTAGAAATTCCTTACTTCGGCTAGACTAGGCTTTCCTGAGGGTGGAAACATTTTGCTGTGTGAATGCGGGCGAACCCTGCCAGCAAGTCCAAAACCATTTTCCGAGGGAGACTGAGGCCGCCGCAGTGGGAGAACACAACTCCCCACTTGTTTCCTGAAGCCAGGCCTGCGGCCGCCCCCTTAACCCTGCAAGTCTCACTCACGTACTAACACAAGGAAACAGTAAGGAAGGGGACCGTGTTGTACCGAGCCTCACTGTTCCGGAGAGTGGAAACACTTGGAGTGTGTGTGCGTGAGAGCCTGGGAGACGAGTTCCCTACGTTACTGGGCTAGAGAAACGAACTCGGGCACCGCTCCTCTCGCACCAGCTCTCAGTGGCAGAATGCTAGCAGTCCTCCGGCCTGTGTGCGTGCAGGCTTAAGTTGCAGGCCCGTCCCTGGAAGGCACAACACTGTGGAGAAACCACGCTTTAGCTCCCGCCGGTCCCTAGCGGAGAGAACGCTGTATGCTGTGCGCTGTGCTTGAGAGTCCGGCGAACGGCTTCCCTATGTAATTCGTTCCACTGGCCAGACTAGGCCGTCCTGAGGGTGGAAACCTTTTGCTGTGTGAATGCGGGCGAGCACTGCCAGCGAGTCCAAAACCATTTTCCGAGGGACACTGAGGCAGCGGCAGAAGGGAGAACACAACTCCCCACTTGTTTCCTGAAGCCAGGCCTGCGGCCGCCACCTTTCCCATCCAACTCTCACTGCTCGCGTACCAACGCAAGGAAACAGTAGGGTAGGGTACCGTGCTGTAGAGCCTCACTGTTCCGGAGAGTGGAAACACTTGGAGTGTGTGTGCATGAGAGCCTGGGAGAGGAGTCCCCTACGTTACTGGGCGAGAGAAACGAACTCGGGCTTCCGCACCTCTCCCACCAGCTCTCAGTGGCAGAATGCTAGCACTCCTCCAGCATGTGTGCGTGTAGGCCTATGTTTCAGGACTCTCCTTGAAAGTCCCAACACTCTGGAGAAACCGCGCTTTAGATCCCACCGTTTCCTAGCGGAGAGGACGCTGTATGCTCTGCGCTGTGCTTGAGAGCCCGGCGAACGGCTTTCCTATGTAAAACCGAGGGAAAGAAAGGCCGGAGCCGGAGACGCCTCTCGGCTCAGCTTTTGTTCCTGGGGCTAGTACCCTTGCCCCTGTTTGCTTGCAGGCCGAGAGCCAACCAAATAAGTCGAGGGAAACACAGTGTAGAAATTCCCGACCTCGGGCAGATTAGGCCTTCCTGAGGGTGGAAACCCTTTGCTGTATGAATGCGGGCCAGAACAGCCAGCGAGTCCAAAACCATTTTCCGAGGGAGACTGAGGCCGCGGCAGAAGGGAGAACACAACTCCCCACTTGTTTCCTGAAGCCAGGGCAGCGGCTGCCCCCTTGAGCATGCAAGTCCCACTGCTCGTGTACCAACGCAAGGAAACAGTAGGGTAGGGTACCCTGGTGTAGAGCCTCACTGTTCCGGAGAGTGGAAACACCTGGAGTGTGTGTGCGTGAGAGCCTAGTATACGAGTGCCCTACGTTACTGGGCGAGAGAAAGGAACTCGGGCAGTCGCACCTCTCCCACCAGCTCTCACTGGCAGAATGCTAGCACTCCTCCTCCATGTGTGCCTACAGGCCTAAGTTGAAGGCCCCTCCTTGAAAGGCACAACACTGTGGAGAAACCGCGCTTTAACTCCCGCCGGTCCCTAGCGGAGAAAATGATGAATGCTGTGCGCTGTGCTTGAGAGCCAGGCGAACGGCTTCTCTATGTAAAACCGAGGGAAAGAAAGGCCGGTGTCGGAGACACCTCTCGGCTCAGCTCTTGTTCCTGCGTCTAGTAACGTTGCCCCGGTGTGCTTGCAGGCCGAGAGCCAACCACCTTAGTCGAGGAAAACACACTGTAGAAATTCCCGACTTTGGCCAGATTAGGCCTTCCTGAGGGTCTAAACCTTTTGCTGTGTGAATGGGGGGGGGGAATACTGCCAGCGATTCCAAAACCATTTAGCGAGGGAGACTGAGCCCGCGGCAGGAGGGAGAACACAACTCCCCACTTGTTTCCTGAAGCCAGGCCTGCGGCCGCCACCTTTACCATGCAACTCTCACTGCTCGCGTACCAAAGCAAGGAAACAGTAGGGTAGGGGACCGTGTTGTACAGAGCCTCACTGTTCCCGTGAGTGGAAACACTTGGAGTGTGTGTGCGTCAGAGCCTGGGAGACGAGTCCCCTACCTTACTGGGCGAAAGAAACGAACTCGGGCATCCGCACCTCTCCCACCAGCTCTCAGTGGCAGAATGCTAGCACTCCTCCGGCCTGTGTGAGTGCAGGCCTAAGTTGCAGGCCCCTCCCTGGAAGGCACAACACTGTGGAGAAACCGCGCTTTACCTCCTGCCGTTGTCTAGCGGAGAGGACGCTGTATGCTGTGCGCTGTGCCTGAGAGTCCGGCGAACGGCTTCCCTATGTAAAACCGAGGGAAAGAAAGGCCGGTGCCGGAGACGCCTCTCGGCTCAGCTTTTGTTCCTGTGGTGGTACCCTTGCCCCGGTGTGCTTGCAGGCCGAGAGCCAACCTCCTAAGTCCAGGGAACTACACTGTAGAAATTCCTTACTTCGGCCAGACTAGGCCTTCCTGAGGGTGGAAACCTTTTGCTGTGTGAATGCGGGCGAGCACTGCCAGCAAGTCCAAAGCGATTTTCGGAGGGAGACTGAGGCCGCGGCAGAAGGGAGAACAGAACTCCCCACTTGTTTCCTGAAGCCAGCCCAGGGCCGCCCCCTTGGGTATTCAAGTCTCACTGCTCGCGTACCAAAACAAAGAAACAGTACTGTAGGAGAACCGTGTTATAGATAGCCTCATTGTTGTGGGGAGTGGGAACACAGGCAGTGCCTGTGCGTAAGAGCCTGGCATACGAGTCCCCTAAGTTACTGGGCGAGAGAAACGGTTTCGTGAAGCCACACCACTCCCACCATCTCAGTATCAGAATGCTAGCACTCCTCCGGCCTGTGTGTGTGCAGGCCTAAGTTGCAGGCCTCTCCGTGGAAGGCACAACACTGTGGACCGGCGGGAGTTAAAGCGCGGTTTCTCCACAGTGTTGTGCCTATCAAGGAGGGGCCTTCAACTTAGGCCTGCACGCACACATGCCGAAGGAGTGCTAGCATTCTACCACTGAGTGCTGGTGGGAGACGTGCGGCTGCCCGTGTTCGTTTCACTCGCCCAGTAAAATAGGGGACTCGTCTTCCGGGCTCTCACGCACACACACTCCAAGTGTTTCCACTCTCTGGAACAGTGAGGCTCTGTACAACACGGTCCCTTACCTTACTGTTTCCTTGCGTTCGTACGCGAGAAGTGAGACTTGCATGCTCAAGGGGGCGGCCGCTGGGCTGGCTTCAGGAAAGAAGTGGGGAGTTGTGTTCTCCCTTCTACCGCAGCCTCAGGCTCCCTCGAAAATGGTTTTGGCCTCGCTGGCAGTGCTCGCCCGCATTCACAGAGCAAAAGGATTCCCCCCTCAGGAAGGCCAAATTGGCCGAAATCGGTGTTTTCTGCAGTGTGTTTCCACCGAGTGAGTTGGTTGGCTCTCGGCCTGCAAGTACACCGGGGCAAGGGTACTAGCCACAGGAACAAGAGCTGAGCCGAGAGGCGTATCCGACACCGGCCTTCCATTCCCTCAGTGTTTTTTTTTTTATTTTTTTAATTGTTATGTTAATCACCATATATTACATCATTAGTTTTTGGTGCAGTGTTCCATGATTCATTGTTTGTTCATAACACCCAGTGCTCCATGCAGAACGTGCCCTCCTCAATACCCATCACCAGGCTAACACATGCCCCTACCACCCTCCCCTATCGAACCCTCCGTTTATTTTTCAGAGTCCATCATCTCTCATGGTTCGTCTCCCCTCTGACATACTCCCCTTCCCTTCCTCTCCTGTTATCTTCTTCTTTTTCTTTCTTCTTAAAATATGTTGCGTTATTTGATTCAGAAGTACAGATCTGTGATTCAACAGTCTTGCACAATTCAGAGCGCTCACCGTAGCACATACCCTCCCCAATGTCTATCACCCAGCCACCCCATCTCTCCCACCCCCAACCACTCCAGTAACACTCAGTTTGTTTCCTAGAATTAAGAATTCCTCAAATCAGTGACGTCATGCGATACGTGTCTTTCTCTGATTGAGTCATTTCACTCAACATAACACCCTACAGTTCCATCCACGTCGTTGCAAATGGCAAGATCTCATTCCTTTTGACGGCTGCATAATATTCCCTTGTGTATATATGCCACTTCTTCTTTATCCATTCATCTGTCGATGGACATCTTGGCTCTTTCCACAGTTTGGCTATTGTGGACATTGCTGCTATAAATTTTGGGGTACACGTACCCCTTCGGGTCCCTACATTTGTATCTTGTTGTAAATACCCTTTAGTGCAATTGCTGGATCGAACGGTACCTGTAATTTCAACTCTTTGAGGAACCTCCATACTGTTTTCCAGAGTGCTTAAACAAGCTTGCCTTCCCACCAACAGTGTAGGAGGGTTCGCCTTTCTCCACATCCCCGCCAACATCTGTCGTTCCCTGACTGGTTAATTTTAGGCATTTTGACGGGTGTGAGGTGGTATCTCATTGAGGTTTTGATTTGGATTTCCCTCATGCCGAGCGATGTTGAGCACTTTTTCATGGGCCTGTTGGTCATTTGGAGGTCTTCTTTGGAAAAATGTCTGTTCATGTCTTCGGCCCATTTCTTGATTGGATTATTTGTTCTTTGGGTGTTGAGTTTGATAAGTTCTTTATAGATTTTGGATACTACCCTTTTATCTGATATGTCATTTGCAAATATTTTCTCCCATTCTGTCGGTTGACTTTTGGTTTTGTGGACTGTTTGTTTTGCTGTGTAAAAGCTTTTTTTTATTGTTATGTTAATCACCATATATTACATCATTAGTTTTTGGTGCAGTGTTCCATGATTCATTGTTTGTTCATAACACCCAGTGCTCCATGCAGAACGTGCCCTCCTCAATACCCATCACCAGGCTAACCCAAACCCCTACCCCCTCCCCTCTAGAACCCTCACTTTGTTTTTCAGAGTCCATCATCTCTCATGGTTCGTCTCCCCCTCTGACATACTCCCCTTCTCTTCCTCTACTGTTATCTTCTTCTTTTCCTTTTTCTTAAAATATGTTGCGTTTTTTCTTTCAGAAGTACAGATCTGTGATTCAACAGTCTTGCACAATTCACAGCGCTCACCGTAGCACATTCCCTCCCCAATGTCTATCACCCAGCCACCCCATCCCTCCAACCCCCAACCACTCCAGTCACTCAGTTTGTTTCCTGAGATTAAAAAATCCTCATATCCGTGAGCTCATGCAATACGTGTCTTTCTCTGATTGACTTATTTCACTCAACAGAACACCCTTCAGTTCCATCCACGTCGTTGCAAATGGTAAGATCTCATTCCTTTTGACGGCTGCATAATATTCCATTGTGTATATATACCACCTCTTCTTTATCCATTCATCTGTCGGTGGAAATCTTGGCTCTTTCCACAGTTTGGTTATTGTGGATATTCCTGCTATAAAGATTGGGATACACGTACACCTTCGGGTCCCTACATTTGTATCTTTGTGGTAAATACCCATAGTGCAGTTGATGGATCGAACGGTAGCTCTAATTTCAACTGTTTGAGGAACCTCCATATTGTTTTCCAGAGTGGTTGCACCGGCTTGCATTCCCACCAACAGTGGTGGAGGGTTCCCCTTCCTCCACAACCCCGCCAAAATCTGCCTTCCCTGACTTGTTAATTTTAGCCATTCTGACGGGTGTGAGGTGGTATCTCATTGAGGTTTGATTTGGATTTCCCTGATGCCGAGCGATGTTGAGCATTTTTTCATGTGCCTGTCGGCCATTTGGATGTCTTCTTTGGAAAAATGTCTGTTCATGTCTTCGGCCCATTTCTTGATTGGATTATATGTTCTTTGGGTGTTGAGTTTGATAATTCATTTATAGATTTTGGATACTAGCCCTTTATCTTCTATGTCATTTGCCAATATTGTCTCCCATTCTGTCTCGTGTCTTTTGGTTTTGTGGACTGTTTCCTTAGCTGTGCAAAAGCTATTTTTTTAAATTTTTTATTGTTATGTTAATCACCATATATTAAATCATTAGTTTTTCGTGCAGTGTTCCATGATTCATTGTTTGTTCATAACACCCAGTACTCCATGGGGGACGTGCCCTCCTCAACACCCATCACCAGGCTAACGCAAACCCCTACCCCCTCCCCTCTAGAACCCTCACTTTGTTTTTCAGAGTCCATCATCTCTCATCGTTCATCTTCCCCTCTGACATACTCCCCTTCTCTTCCTCTCCTGTTATCTTCTTCTTTTCCTTTTTATTAAAATATGTTGCTTTATTTGTTTCAGAAGTACAGATCTGTGATTCAACAGTCTTGCACAATTCACAGCGCTCACCGTAGCACATACTCTTCCCAATGTCTATCACCCAGCCACCCCATCCATCCCACCCCCAACCACTCCAGTAACACTCAGTTTGTTTCCTGAGATTAAGAATTCCTCATATCAGTGAGTCATGCGATACATGTCTTTCTCTGATTAACTTATTTCACTCAACATAACACCCTCCAGTTCCATCCACGTCTTTGCAAACGGCAACATCTCATTCCTTTTGAAGCCTGCATAGTATTCCATTGGGGATATATACCACCTCTTCTTTATCCATTCATCTGTCGATGGACATCTTGGCTCTTTCCACAGTTTGGCTATTGTGGACTTTGCTGCTATAAACTTTGGGGTACACGTACCCCTTCGGGTCCCTACATTTGTATCTTTGTGTTAAATACCCAGTAGTCAATTGCTGTATCGAACGGTAGCACTAATTTCAACTGTTTGAGGATCCTCCATACTGTTTTCCAGAGTCGTTTCACCAGCTTGCATTCCCACCAACAGTGGAGGAGGGTTCCCCTTTCTCCACATCCCCGCCAACATCTGTCGTTCCCTGACTTGTTAATTTTAGGCATTCTGACGGGTGTGAAGTGGTATCTCATTGAGGTTTGTTTTGGATTTCCCTGATGCCGAGCGTTGTTGAGCACTTTTTCATGTGCCTGTTGGCCATTTGGATGTCTTCTTTGGAAAAATGTCTGTTCATTTCTTCGGCCCATTTCTTGATTGGATTATTTGTTCTTTGGGTGTTGAGTTTGATAAGTTCTTTATATATTTGGAATACTAGCCCTTTATCTGATATGTCATTTGCCAATATTTTCTCCCATTCTGTCGGTTGTCTTTTGGGTATGTGGAGTGTTTGTCTTGCTGTGCATAAGCTTTTTTCTTAATTGTTATGTTAATCATAACATAACAATGATATATTACATCATTCGTTTTTGGTGCAGTCTTCCATGATTCATTGTTTGTTCATAACACCCAGTGCTCCATGCAGAAAGTGCCCTCCTCAATATCCATCACCAGGCTAACCCATCGCCCTACCCTCCTCTCCTCTAGAACCCTCAGTTTGTTTCTCAGAATCCATCATCTCTCATGGTTCGTCTCCCCCTTTGAAATACTCCCCTTCTCTTCCTCTCCTGTTATCTTCTTCTTTTATTTTTCTTAAAATATGTTGCGTTATTTGTTTCAGAATTACAGATCTGTAATTCAACAATCTTGCACAATTCACAGCGCTCACCATAGCACATACCCTCCCCAGTGTCTATCACCCAGCCACCCCATCCCTCCCACCCCAACCATTCCAGTATCAGTGAATAATGGAACACTGCACGAGAAACTAATGATGTAACATATAGTGATTAACATAACATTAAAAAATAAAAAAAAAAGCTTTTGCACAGCAAAAGAAACAGTCCACAACCCCAAAAGTCAACCAACAGAATGGGAGAAAATATTTACAAATGACATATCAGATAAAGGGCTAGTATACAAAATCTATAAAGAACTTATCAAACTCAACACCCAAAGATCAAATAATCCAATCAAGAAATGGGCAGAAGACATGAGGAGACATTTTTCCAAAGAAGACATCCAAATGGCCAACAGGCACATGAAAAAGTGCTCAACATCGCGCGGCATCAGGGAAATCCAAATCAAAACCTCAATGAGATGCCATATCACACCCGTCAGAATGGCTATAATTAACAAGTCAGGGAATGACAGATGTTGGTGGGCATGTGGAGAAAGGGGAAACCTCCTACACTGTTGGAGGGAATGCAAGCTGGTGCAACCACTCTGGAAAACAGTATGGAGGTTCCTCAAACAGTTGAAATTAGAGCTATCATTTAATCCAGCAATTGCACTACTGGGTATTTACCCCAAATATACAAATGTAGGGACCCGAAGGGGTACGTGTACCCCAATGTTTATAGCAGCAATGTCCACAATAGCCAAACGGTGGAAAGAGCCAAGATGTCCATCGACAGATGAATGGATAAAGAAGTGGTGGTATATATACACAATGGAATATTATGCAGCCGTCAAAAGGAATGATATCTTGCCATTGGCAGCGACGTGGATGGAACTGGAGGGTGTTATGTTGAGTGAAATATGTCAATCAGAGAAAGACATGTATCGCATGACCTCACGGATATGAGGAATTTTTAATCTCAGGAAAGAAACTGAGTGTTACTGGAGTGGTTGGGGTTGGGAGGGATGGGGTGGCTTGGTGATAGACATTGGGGAGGGTATGTGCTACGGTGAGCCCTGTGAATTGTGCAAGAGTGTTGAATCACAGATCTGTACTTCTGAAACAAATAACGCAACATATTTTAAGAAAAAAGAAAAAGAAGAATGTAACAGGAAAGGAAGAGAAGGGGAGTATGTGAGAGGGAGAGAGGAACCATGTCAGATGATGGACTATGAAAAACAAACTGAGGGTTCTAGAGGGGAGGGGCGTAGGGTGATGTGTTAGCCTGGTGATGGGTATTGAAGAGGGCACGTTCTGCATGGAGCACTGGGTGTTATGAAGAAACAATGAATCATGGAACACTGCAGCAAAAATTAATGATGTAATATATGGTGTTTAACATAAGAATAAGAAAATTCAAAAAAAACTGAGGGAAAGAAAGGCCGGTGGCGGAGATGCCTCTCGGCTCAGCTCTTGTTCCTGGGGCTAGTAACCTATACCCTGTGTACTTGCATGCCGAGAGCCAGCCAACTAAGTCGATGGAAACACGCTGCAGAAAACCCCGACTTCGGCCAGATTAGGCCTTCCTGAGGGTGGAAACCTTTTGCTGTGTGAATGCGGGCGAGCGCTGCCAGCGAGTCCAAAACCATTTTCCAGGGAGACGGATTCCGTGGCAGAAGGGAGAACACAATTCCCCACTTCTTTCCTGAAGCCAGGCCTGCGGCCGCCCCTTAACCCTACAAGTCTCACTCACGTACTAACACAAGGAAACAGTAAGGTAGGGGACCGTGTTGTACCGAGCCTCACTGTTCCGGAGAGTGGAAACACTTGGAGTGTGTGTGCGTGAGAGCCTGGTAGACGAGTTCCCTAGGTTACTGGGCTAGAGAAACGAACTCGGGCAACCGCTCCTCTCGCACCAGCTCTCAGTGCAGAATGCTAGCAGTCCTCCGGCCTGTGTGCGTGCAGGCTTAAGTTGCAGGCCCGTCCCTGGAAGGCACAACACTGTGGAGAAACCGCGCTTTAGCTCCCGCCTGTCCCTAGCGGAGAGGACGCTGTATTCTGTGCGCTGTGCTTGAGAGCCCGGCGAAAGGCTTCCTTATGTAAAACCGAGGGAAAGAAAGGCCGGTGGCGGAGACCCCTCTTGGCTCAGCTCTTGTTCCTGGGGCTAGTACCTTGCCCCGGTGTGCTTGCAGGCCGAGAACCAACCACTTAAGTCGAGGGAAACACACTGTAGAAAACCCCGACTTCGGCCGTTTAGGCCTTCCTGAGGGTCGAAACCTTTTGCTCTGTGAATGCGGACGAGCACTGCCAGCGAGTCTAAAACCATTTTCCGAGGGAGACTGAGGCCGCGGCAGATGGGAGAACACAACTCCCCACCTGTTTCCTGAAGCCAGGCCTGCGGCCGCCCCTTAACCCTACAAGTCTCACTCACGTACTAACACAAGGAAACAGTAAGGTAGGGGACCGTGTTGTACCGAGCCTCACTGTTCCGGAGAGTGGAAACACTTGGAGTGTGTGTGCGTGAGAGCCTGGGAGACGAGTTCCCTACGTTACTGGGCTAGAGAAATGAATTCCGGCATCCGCTCCTCCCGCACCAGCTCTCAGTGGCAGAATGCTAGCACTCCTCTGGCCTGTGTGCGTGCAGGCTTAAGTTGCAGGCCCGTCCCTGGAAGGCACAACACTGTGGAGAAACCGCGCTTTACCTCCCGCCGGTCCCTAGCGGAGAGAACGCTGTATGCTGTGCGCTGTGCTTGAGAGTCCGGCGAACGGCTTCCCTATGTAATTCGTTCCACTGGCCAGACTATGCCGTCCTGAGGGTGGAAACCTTTTGCCTTGTGAATGCGGGCGAGCACTGCCAGCGAGTGCAAAACCATTTTCCGAGGGACACTGAGGCCGCGGCAGAAGGGAGAACACAACTCCCCACTTGTTTCCTGAAGCCAGGCCTGCGGCCGCCACCTTTACCATCCAACTCTCACTGCTCGCGTACCAACGCAAGGAAACAGTAGGGTAGGGTAGCGTGCTGTAGAGCCTCACTGTTCCGGAGAGTGGAAACACTTGGAGTGTGTGTGCATGAGAGCCTGGGAGAGGAGTCCCCTACATTACTGGGCGAGAGAAACGAACTCGGGCATCCGCACCTCTCCCACCAGCTCTCAGTGGCAGAATGCTAGCACTCCTCCAGCATGTGTGCGTGCAGGCCTATGTTTCAGGACTCTCCTTGAAAGTCCCAACACTCTGCAGAAACCGCGCTTTAGATCCCACCGTTTCCTAGCGGAGAGGACGCTGTATGCTCTGCGCTGTGCTTGAGAGCCCGGCGAACGGCTTTCCTATGTAAAACCGAGGGAAAGAAAGGCCGGAGCCGGAGACGCCTCTCGGCTCAGCTTTTGTTCCTGGGGCTAGTACCCTTGCCCCGGTGTGCTTGCAGGCCGAGAGCCAACCAAATAAGTCGAGGGAAACACAGTGTAGAAATTCCCGACCTCGGGCAGATTAGGCCTTCCTGAGGGTGGAAACCCTTTGCTGTATGAATGCGGGCCAGAACAGCCAGCGAGTCCAAAACCATTTTCCGAGGGAGACTGAGGCCGCGGCAGTGGGAGAACACAACTCCCCACTTGTTTTCTGAAGCCAGGCCAGCGGCTGCCCCCTTGAGCATGGAAGTCTCACTGCTCACGTACCAACGAATGGAAACAGTAGGGTAGGGTACCGTGCTGTAGAGCCTCACTGTTCCGGAGAGTGGAAACACTTGGAGTGTGTGTGCATGAGAGCCTGAGAGAGGAGTCCCCTACGTTACTGGGCGAGAGAAACGAACTCTGGCAACCGCACCTCTGCCACCAGCTCTCAGTGGCAGAATGCTAGCACTCCTCCAGCATGTGTGCGTGCAGGCCTATGTTTCAGGACTCTCCTTGAAAGGCCCAACACTGTGGAGAAACCGCGGTTTAGCTCCCGCCGGTCCTTATCGGAGAGGACGCTGTATGTTGTGCGCTGTGCTTGAGAGCCTGGCGCACGGCTACCTTGTGTAAAACCGAGGTAAAGAAAGGCCGTTGGCAGAGACGACTCTCGTCTCAGCTCTTGTTCCTGGGGCTCGTACCCTTGCCACGGTATGCTTCCAGGCCAAGAGCCAAGCAACTAAGTCGAGTGAAACATACTGTAGAAAATCCCGTCTTCGGCCAGATTAGGCCTTCCTGAGGGTGGAAACCTTTTGCTGTATGAATGCGGGCGAGGACTGACAGCGAGACTAAAACCATTTTCCGAGGGAGACTGAGGCTGCGGCAGAAGGGAGAACACAACTCCCCACTTGTTTCCTGAAGCCAGGGCAGCGGCTGCCCCCTTGAGCATGCAAGTCCCACTGCTCGTGTACCAACGCAAGGAAACAGTAGGGTAGGGTACCCTGTTGTAGAGCCTCACTGTTCCGGAGAGTGGAAACACCTGGAGTGTGTGTGCGTGAGAGCCTAGTATACGAGTGCCCTACGTTACTGGGTGAGAGAAAGGAACTCGGGCAGCCGCACCTCTCCCACCAGCTCTCACTGGCAGAATGCTAGCAGTCCTCTGGCATGTGTGCGTGAAGGCGTAAGTTGCAGGCCCCTCCTTGAAAGTCCCAACACTGTGGAGAAACCGCGCTTTAACTCCCGCCGGTCCCTAGCGGAGAAAATGATGAATGCTGTGCGCTGTGCTTGAGAGCCAGGCGAACGGCTTCTCTATGTAAAACCGAGGGAAAGAAAGGCCGGTGCCGGAGACGCCTCTCGGCTCAGCTCTTGTTCCTGCGTCTAGTAACGTTGCCCCGGTGTGCTTGCAGGCCGAGAGCCAACCACCTTAGTCGAGGAAAACACACTGTAGAAATTCCCGACTTTGGCCAGATTAGGCCTTCCTGAGGGTCTAAACCTTTTGCTGTGTGAATGGGGGGTGGAATACTGCCAGCGATTCCAAAACCATTTAGCGAGGGAGACTGAGCCCGCGGCAGGAGGGAGAACACAACTCCCCACTTGTTTCCTGAAGCCAGGCCTGCGGCCGCCACCTTTACCATGCAACTCTCACTGCTCGCGTACCAAAGCAAGGAAACAGTAGGGTAGGGGACCGTGTTGTATAGAGCCTCACTGTTCCCGTGAATGGAAACACTTGGAGTGTGTGTGCGTCAGAGCCTGGGAGACGAGTCCCCTACGTTACTGGGCGAAAGAAACGAACTCGGGCATCCGCACCTCTCCCACCAGCTCTCAGTGGCAGAATGCTAGCACTCCTCCGGCCTGTGTGAGTGCAGGCCTAAGTTGCAGGCCCCTCCCTGGAAGGCACAACACTGTGGAGAAACCGCGCTTTACCTCCCGCCGTTGTCTAGCGGAGAGAACGCTGTATGCTGTGCGCTGTGCCTGAGAGTCCGGCAAACGGCTTCCCTATGTAAAACCGAGGGAAAGAAAGGCCGGTGCCGGAGATGCCTCTCGGCTCAGCTTTTGTTCCTGTGGTGGTACCCTTGCCCCGGTGTGCTTGCAGGCCGAGAGCCAACCTCCTAAATCCAGGGAACTACACTGTAGAAATTCCTTACTTCGGCCAGACTAGGCCTTCCTGAGGGTGGAAACCTTTTGCTGTGTGAATGCGGGCGAGCACTGCCAGCAAGTCCAAAGCGATTTTCGGAGGGAGACTGAGGCCGCGGCAGAAGGGAGAACAGAACTCCCCACTTGTTTCCTGAAGCCAGCCCAGGGCCGCCCCCTTGGGTATTCAAGTCTCACTGCTCGCGTACCAAAACAAAGAAACAGTACTGTAGGAGAACAGTGTTATAGATAGCCTCATTGTTGTGGGGAGTGGGAACACAGGCAGTGCCTGTGCGTAAGAGCCTGGCATACGAGTCCCCTAAGTTCCTGGGCGAGAGAAACGGTTTCGTGAAGCCACACCACTCCCACCATCTCAGTATCAGAATGCTAGCACTCCTCCGGCCTGTGTGTGTGCAGGCCTAAGTTGCAGGCCTCTCCGTGGAAGGCACAACACTGTGGACCGGCGGGAGTTAAAGCGCGGTTTCTCCACAGTGTTGTGCCTTTCAAGGAGGGGCCTTCAACTTAGGCCTGCAGGCACACATGGAGGAGGAGTGCTAGCATTCTGCCACTGAGAGCTGTTGGGAGAGGTTCGGCTGCCCGAGTTCGCTTCTCTCGCCCAGTAACGTAGGGGACTCGTCTCCCAAGCTCTCATGCACACACACTCCAAGTGTTTCCACTCTCCGGAGCAGTGAGGCTCTGTACAACACGGTCTCCTACCCCACTGTTTCCTTGCGTTGGTACGCGAGCAGTGAGACTTGTATGGGTAAGGGGGCGGCCGCAGGCCTGGCTTCAGGAAACAAGTGGGGAGTTGTGTTCTCCCTTATGCCGTGGCCTCAGTCTGCCTCAGAAAATGGTTTTGGACTCGCTGGCAGTGCTCGCCCGCATTCACACAGCAAAAGGTTTCGACTCTCAGGACGGCCTAATCTGGCCGAAGACGGGATTTTCTACAGTGTGTTTCCCTCGACTTAGGTGCTTGGCTCTCGGCCTGCAAGCACACCGGGGCAACGTTACAAGACGCAGGAACAAGAGCTGAGCCGAGAGGCGTCTCCGACACCGGCCTTCCTTTCCCTCGGTTTTCTATAAGGAATCCGTTCGCCGGGCTCATAAGCACAGCGCACAAAATACAACTTTTTCGCCGCTAGGGACCGGCGGGAGCTAAAGCGCGGTTTCTCCTCAGGGTTCGGCCTTTCAAGTAGGGTCCTTCAACTTAGGCTTAGAGGCAAACATGCGGCAGGAGTGCTACCATTCTGCCACTGAGAGCTGGTGGGAGAGGTGCAGCTACCGAGTTCGTTTCTCTCGCCCTATAACGTAGTGGACACGTCTCCCAGGCTCGCATGCACACACACTCCAAGTGTTTCCACTCTCCGGAACACTGAGGCTCTGTACAACCCGGTACTCTACCCTACTGTTTCCGTGCGTTGTTTCGCGAGCAGTGAGTCTTGCATGGTCAAGGGGGCGGCCTCAGGCCTGACTTTAGGAAACAAGTGGGGAGTTGTGTTCTCCCTTCTGCCGCGGCCTCAGTCTCCCTCGGAAAATGGTTTTGGACTCGCTGGCAGTGCTCGCCTGCGTTCACACAGCAAAAGGCTTCCACCCTCAGGAAGGCCTAGTCCTATCGAAGTAAGGAATTTCTACAGTGTGGTTCCTACGACTTAGGAGATTGGCTCTCGGCCTGCAAGCACACTGGGGCAACGGTACTAGCCCCAGGACAAGAGCTGAGCCGAGGCGCCTCTCCGGCACCGGCCTTTCTTTCCCTCGATTTTACATAGGGAAGCCGTTCGCCGGACTCTCAAGCACAGCGCACAGCATACAGCTTCCTCTCCGCTAGGGACCGCCGTGAGCTAAAGCGCGGTTTCTCCACAGTGTTGTGCCTTCCAGGGAGGGGCCTTCAACGCAGGCCTGCACGCACACAGGCCGGAGGAGTGCTAGCATTCTGATCCTGAGAGCTGGTGGGAGAGGTGCGGCTGCACGAATCCGTTTCTCTCGCCCAGGAACTTAGGGGACTCGTATGCCAGGCTCTTACGCACAGGCACTGCCTGTGTTCCCACTCCCCACAACGATGAGGCTATCTATAACACGGTTCTCCCACAGTACGGTTTCTTTGTTTTGGTACGCGAGCAGTGAGACTTGAATACCCAAGGGGGCGGCCCTGGGCTGGCTTCAGGAAACAAGTGGGGAGTTGTGTTCTCCCTTCTGCCGCGGCCTCAGTCTCCCTCGGAAAATCGTTTTGGACTTGCTGGCAGAGCTCGCCAGGATTCACACAGCAAAAGGTTTCCACCCTCAGGAAGGCCTAGTCTGGCCGAAGTAAGGAATTTCTACAGTGTGGTTCCCTGGACTTAGGAGGTTGGCTCTCGGGCTGCAAGCACACCGGGGCAAGGGTACTACCTCAGGAACAAGAGCTGAGCCCAGAGGCGTCTCCGGCACCGGCCTTTCTTTCCCTCGGTTTTACATAGGGAAGACGTTCGCTGGACTCTCAGGCACAGCGCACAGCATACAGCTTCCTCTCCGCTAGGGAACGGCGGGAGGTAAAGTGCGGTTTCTCCACAGTGTTCTGCCTTCCAGGGAGGGGCCTGCAACTTAGGCCTGCACGCACACATGCCGAAGGAGTGCTAGCATTCTACCACTGAGAGCTGGTGGGAGACGTGCGGCTGCCCCTGTTCGTTTCACTCGCCCAGTAAAGTAGGGGACTCGTCTTCCGGGCTCTCACGCACACACACTCCAAGTGTTTCCACTCTCTGGAACAGTGAGGCTCTGTACAACACGGTCCCTTACCTTACTGTTTCCTTGCGTTGGTACGCGAGCAGTGAGACTTGCATGCTCAAGGGGGCGGCCGCTGGGCTGCCTTCAGGAAAGAAGTGGGGAGTTGTGTTCTCCCTTCTACCGCAGCCTCAGGCTCCCTCGAAAATGGTTTTGGACTCGCTGGCAGTGCTCGCCCGCATTCACAGAGCAAAAGGTTTCCCCCGTCAGGAAGGCCAAATTGGCCGAAATCGGTGTTTTCTGCAGTGTGTTTCCACCGAGTGAGTTGGTTGGCTCTCGGCCTGCAAGTACACCGGGGCAAGGGTACTAGCCACAGGAACAAGAGCTGAGCCGAGAGGCGTATCCGACACCGGCCTTCCATTCCCTCAGTGTTTTTTTTTTATTTTTTTAATTGTTATGTTAATCACCATATATTACATCATTAGTTTTTGGTGCAGTGTTCCATGATTCATTGTTTGTTCATAACACCCAGTGCTCCATGCAGAACGTGCCCTCCTCAATACCCATCACCAGGCTAACACATGCCCCTACCACCCTCCCCTATCGAACCCTCAGTTTGTTTTTCAGAGTCCATCATCTCTCATGGTTCGTCTCCCCTCTGACATGCTCCCCTTCCCTTCCTCTCCTGTTATCTTCTTCTTTTTCTTTCTTCTTAAAATATGTTACGTTATTTGATTCAGAAGTACAGATCTGTGATTCAACAGTCTTGCACAATTCAGAGCGCTCACCGTAGCACATACCCTCCCCAATGTCTATCACCCAGCCACCCCATCTCTCCCACCCCCAACCACTCCAGTAACACTCAGTTTGTTTCCTGAGATTAAGAATTCCTCATATCAGTGACGTCATGCGATACGTGTCTTTCTCTGCTTGACTTATTTCACTCAACATAAAACCCTCCAGTTCCATCCACGTCGTTGCAAATGGGAAGATCTCATTCCTTTGATGGCTGCATAATATTCCATTGTGAATATATACCACGTCTTCTTTATCCGTTCATCTGTCGCTGGCCATCTTGGCTCTTTCCACAGTTTGGCTATTGTGGACATTGCTGCTATAAACACTGGGGTACACGTACCCTTTCCGGTCCCTATATTTGTAACGTTCGGGTAAATACCCTGTAGTGCAATTGCTGGCTCGAACAGTAGCTCTAATTTCAACCGTTTGAGGAACCTCGATACTGTTTTCCAGAGAGGTTGCAGCAGCTTGCATTCCCACCAAAAGTGTAGGAGGGCTCCCCTTTCTCCACCTCCCCGCCATCTGTCGTTCCCTGACTTGTTAATTTTAGCCATTCTGACGGGTGTGAGGTGGTATCTCATTGAGGTTTTGATTTGGATTTCCCTGATGTCGAGCGATGTTGAGCACTTTTTCATCTGCCTGTTGGCCATTTGGAGGTCTTCTTTGGAAAAATGTCTGTTCATGTCTTCGGCCCATTTCTTGATTGGATTATTTGTTCTTTGGGTGTTGAGTGTGATAAGTTCTTTATAGATTTTGGATACTACCCCTTTATCTGATATGTCATTTGTAAATATTTTCTCCCATTCTTTCGGTTGTCTTTTGGTTTTGTGGAGTGTTTCTTTTGCTGTGCAAAAGCTTTTTTATTGTTATGTTAATCACCATATATTACATCATTAGTTTTTGGTGCAGTGTTCCACGATTCATTGTTTGTTCCTAACACCCAGTGCTCCATGCAGAACGTGCCCTCCTCAATACCCATCACCAGGCTAACACATGCCCCTACCAACCTCCCCTATCGAACCCTCAGTTTGTTTTTCAGAGTCCATCATCTCTCATGGTTCGTCTCCCCGTCTGACATACTCCCCCTCTCTTCATCTCCTCTTATCTATTTCTTTTTTTCTATTTTCTTAACATATGTTGCGTTATTTGATTCAGAAGTACAGATCTGTGATTCAACAGTCTTGCACAATTCACAGCGCTCACCGTGGCACATACCTCCCCAATCTCTATCACCCAGCCAACCCATCCCTCCCACCTCCAACCACTCCATTCAAACAGTTTCTTTCCTGAGATTAAAAATTCCTCATATCAGTGAGTCATGCGATAGGTGTATTTCTCTGATTCACTTATTTCACTCAACATAACACCCTCCAGTTCCATCCGCGTCGTTGCAAATGGCAAGATCTCATTCCTTTTGACGGCTGTATAATATTCCATTGTGTATATACACCACTTCTTCTTTATCCGTTCATCTGTCGATGGACATCTTCGCTCTTTCCACAATTTACCTATTTTTGACATTGCTGCTATAAACTTTGGGATACACGTACCCGTTCGGGTCCCTACATTTGTATCTTTGTGGTAAATACCCAGTAGTGCAATTGCTGGATCGAATGGTAGCTCTAATTTCAACTGTTTGAGGATCCTCCATACTGTTTTCCAGAGTGGTTGCACCAGCTTCCCTTCCCACCAACAGTGTAGGAAGGTTCCCCTTTCTCCACTTCCCGCCAACATCTGTCATTCCCTGACTTGTTAATTTTAGCCATTCTGACGGGTGTGAGGTGGTATCTCATTGAGGTTTTGATTTGGATTTCCCTCATGCCGAGCGATTTTGAGCACATTTTCATGTGCCTATTGGCCATTTGGAGGTCTTCTTTGGAAAAATGTCTGTTCATATCTTCGACCCATTTCTTGATTGGATTATTTGTTCTTTGGGTGTTGAGTTTGATAAGTTCTTTATGGATTTTGGAGACTAGCCCTTTATCTGATATGTCATTTGCAAATATTTTCTCCCATTCGGTCGGTTGTCTTTTGGTTTTGTGGACTGTTTCTTTTGCTGTGCAAAAGCTTTTTTTATTGTTATGTTAATCACCATATATTACATCATTAGTTTTTGGTGCAGTGTTCCATGATTCATTGTTTGTTCATAACACCGAGTGCTCCATGCAGAACGTGCCCTCCCCAAAACCCATCTCCAGGCTAACCCGAACCCCTACCGCCCTCCCCTCTAGAACCCTCACTTTGTTTTTCAGAGTCCATCATCTGTCATGGTTCGTCTCCCCCTCTGACATACTCCCCTTCTCTTCCTCTCCTGTTATCTTCTTCTTTTACTTTTTCTTAAAATATGTTGCTTTATTTGTTTCAGAAGTACAGATCTG
This sequence comes from Eumetopias jubatus, assembly GCF_037043125.1. Taxonomy (NCBI): domain Eukaryota; kingdom Metazoa; phylum Chordata; class Mammalia; order Carnivora; family Otariidae; genus Eumetopias; species Eumetopias jubatus. Next base: position 428,560 of record NW_028274941.1, on the reverse strand, counting down.
TGATTCAACAGTCTTGCACAATTCACAGCGCTCACCGTAGCACATACTCTCCCCAATGTCTATCACCCAGCCACCCCATCCCTCCCACCCCCAACCACTCCAGTAACACTCAGTGTTTTCCCTGAGATTAAGAAATCCTCATATCAGTGAGGTCATGCGATACATGTCTTTCTCTGATTGACTTATTTCACTCAACATAACACCTTCCAGTTCCATCCACGTCTTTGCAAATGGCAACATCTCATTCCTTTTGAAGGCTGCATAATATTCCATTGTGTATATATACCACCACTTCTTTATCCATTCGTCTGTCGATGGACATCTTGGCTCTTTCCACATTTTGGCCATTGTGGACATTGTTGCTATAAACATTGCGGTACACGTACCCCTTCGGGTCCCTACATTTCAAACTTGTGTTAAATACCCAGTAGTCAATTGCTGGATCGAATTGTAGCACTAATTTCAACTGTTTGAGGATCCTCCATAGTGTTTTCCAGAGTGGTTGCACCAGCTTGCATTCCCACCAACAGTGTAGGAGGGTTCCCCTTTCTCCACAACCCCGCCAAAATCTGTCTTCACTGACTTGTTAATTTTAGCCATTCTGACGGGTGTGAGGTGGTATCTCATTGAGGTTTTGATTGATTTCCCTGATGCCGAGCGATGTTTAGCACTTTTTCATGTGCCTGTTGGCCATGGATGTCTTCTTTGGAAAAATGTCTGTTCATGTCTTCGGCCCATTTCTTGATTGGATTATATGTTCTTTGGGTGTTGAGTTTGATAAGTTCTTTATACATTTTGGATACTAGCCCTTTATCTGCTATGTCATTTGTCAATATTTTCTCCCATTCTGTCGGGTGTCTTTTGGTTTTGTGGACTGTTTCTTTAGCTGTGCAAAAGCTTTTTTTTAATTTTTTATTGTTATGTTAATCACCATATATTACATCATTAGTTTTTCCTACAGTGTTCAATGATTCATTGTTTGTTCATAACACCCAGTGCTCCATGCAGAACGTGCCCTCCTCAATACCCATCACCAGGATAACCCAAACCCCTCCCGCCCTCCCCTCTAGACCCTCCCTTTGTTTTTCAGAGTCCTTTTTCTCTCATGGTTCGTGTCCCCCACTGACATACTCCCCTTCTCTTCCTCTCCTTTTATCTTCTTTTTCCTTTTCTTAAAATATGTTGCGTTATTTGTTTCAGAAGTACAGATCTGTGATTCAACAGTCTTGCACAATGCACAGCGCTCACCGTAGCACATACCGTCCCCATTGTCTATCACCCAGCCACCCCATCCCTCCCACCCACAACCACTCCAGTAACACTCAGTTTGTTTCCTGAGATTAAGAATTCCTCATATCAGTGAGGTCATGCGATACGTGTCTTTCTCTGATTGACTTATTTCACTCAACATAACACCCTACCGTTCCATCCACGTCTTTGCAAATGGCAACATCTCATTCCTTTTGAAGGCTGCATAATATTTCATTGTGTATATATACCACCTCTTCTTTATCCATTCATCTGTCGATGGACATCTTGGCTCTTTCCGCAGTTTGGCTATTGTGGACATTGCTGCTATAGACTTTGGGGTACACGTACCCCTTCGGGTCCCTACATTTGTATCTTTGTGTTAAATACCCAGTAGTCAATTGCTTGATCGAACGGGAGCAGTAATTTCAACTGTTTGAGGATCCTCCATACTGTTTTCCAGTGTGGTTGCACCAGCTTGCATTCCCACCAACAGTGGAGGAGGGTTCCCCTTTCTCCACATCCCCGCCAACATCTGTCGTTCCCTGACTTGTTAATTTTAGCCATTCTGACGGGTGTGAGGTGGTATCTCATTGAGGTTGTGATTTGGATTTCCCTGATGCCGAGCGATGTTGAGCACTTTTTCATGTGCCTGTTGGCCATTTGGATGTCTTCTTTGGAAAAATGTCTGTTCATATCTTCGGCCCCTTTCTTGATTGGATTATATGTTCTTTGGGTGTTGAGTTTTATAAGTTAGTTATAGATTTTGGATACTAGCCCTTTATCTGATATGTCAGTTGCAAATATTTTCTCCCATTTTGTCGGGTGTCTTTTGGTTTTGTGGACTGTTTCTTTAGCTCTGCAAAAGCTTTTTTTTAAATTTTTTATTGTTATGTGAAGCACCATATATTACATCCTTCGTTTATCGTGCAGTGTTCCATGATTCATTGTTTGTTCATAACACCCAATGCTGCATGCAGAACGTGCCCTCCTCAGTACCCATCACCAGGCTAACCGATCCCCCTACCCCCCTCCCCTCTAGAACCCTCAGTTTGTTTTTCAGAGTCCATCATCTCTCATGGTTCTTCTCCCCGTCTGAAATACTCCCCCTCTCTTCATCTCCTGTTATCTAATTCTTTTTCTTTTTTCTTAAAATATGTTGCATTATTTGATTCAGAAGTACAGATCTGTGATTCAACAGTGTTGCACAATTCACAGCGCTCACCGTGGCACATACCCTCCCCAATGTCTATGACCCAGCCAACCCATCCCTCCCACCTCCAACCACTCCATTCAAACAGTTTGTTTTCTGAGATTAAAAATTCCTCATATCAGTGAGGTCATGCGATACGTGTCTTTCTCTGATGGACTTATTTCACTCAACATAACACCCTCCAGTTCCATCCACGTCGTTGAAAATGGCAAGATCTCATTCATTTTGACGGCTGCCTAATATTCCATTGTGTATATATACCACCTCTTCTTTATCCATTCATCTGTCGATGGCCATCATGGCTCTTTCCACAGTTTGGCTATTGTGGACATTGCTGCTATAAACATTGGGGTACACGTACCCCTTCGGGTCCCTACATTTGTATCTTTGTGGTAAATACCCAGTAGTCAATTGCTGGATCGAACGGTAGCACTAATTTCAACTGTTTGAGGATCCTCCATACTCTTTTCCAGAGTGGTTGCACCAGCTTGCATTCCCACCAACAGTGGAGGAGGATTCCCTTTTCTCCACATCCCCGCCAAAATCTGTCGTTCCCTGACTTCTTAACTTCAGCCATTCTGACGGGTGTGAGGTGATATCTCATTGAGGTTTTGATTTGGATTTCCCTGATGCCGAGCGATGTTGAGCACTTTTTCATGTGCCTGTTGGCCATTTCGATGTCTTCTTTGGAAAAATGTCTGTTCATGTCTTCGGCCCATTTCTTGATTGGATTATTTGTTCTTTGGGTGTTGAGTTTGATAAGTTCTTTATAGATTTTGGATACTAGCCCTTTATCTGATATGTCATTTGCAAATATTTTCTCCCATTCTGTCGGTTGTCTTTTGGTTTTGTGGACTGTTTGTTTTGCTGTGCAAAAGCTTTTTTTTATTGTTATGTTAATCACCATATATTACATCATTAGTTTTTGGTGCAGTGTTCCATGATTCATTGTTTGTTCATAACACCCAGTGCTCCATGCAGAACGTGCCATCCTCAATACCCATCACCAGGCTAACCAAACCCCTACCCCCTCCCCTCTAGAACCCTCACTTTGTTTTTCAGAGTCCATCATCTCTCATGGTTCGTCTCCCCCTCTGACCTACTCCCCTTCTCTTCCTCTCCTGTTATCTTCTTCTTTTCCTTTTTCTTAAAATATGTTGCGTTTTTTCTTTCAGAAGTACAGGTCTGTGATTCAACAGTCTTGCACAATTCACAGCGCTCACCGTAGCACATTCCCTCCCCAATGTCTATCACTCAGCCACCCCATCCCTCCAACCCCCAACCACTCCAGTCACTCAGTTTGTTTCCTGAGATTAAAAAATCCTCATATCCGTGAGCTCATGCAGTACGTGTCTTTCTCTGATTGACTTATTTCACTCAACAGAACACCCTTCAGTTCCATCCACGTCGTTGCAAATGGTAAGATCTCATTCCTTTTGACGGCTGCATAATATTCCATTGTGGATATATACCACCTCTTCTTTATCCATTCATCTGTCGGTGGACATCTTGGCTCTTTCCACAGTTTGGTTATTGTGGATATTCCTGCTATAAAGATTGGGATACACGTACACCTTCGGGTCCCTACATTTGTATCTTTGTGGTAAATAATCATAGTGCAGTTGATGGATCGAACGGTAGCTCTAATTTCAACTGTTTGAGGAACCTCCATATTGTTTTCCAGAGTGGTTGCACCAGCTTGCATTCCCACCAACAGTGGAGGAGGGTTCCCCTTCCTCCACAAGCCCGCCAAAATCTGTCTTCCCTGATTTGTTAATTTTAGCCATTCTGACGGGTGTGAGGTGGTATCTCATTGAGGTTTTGATTTGGATTTCCCTGATGCCGAGCGATGTTGAGCAATTTTCATCTGCCTGTCGGCCATTTGGATGTCTTCTTTGGAAAAATGTCTGTTCATGTCTTCGGGCCATTTCTTGATTGGATTATATGTTCTTTGGGTGTTGAGTTTGATAATTTATTTATAGATTTTGGATACTAGCCCTTTATCTGCTATGTCATTTGCCAATATTTTCTCCCATTCTGTCTCGTGTCTTTTGGTTTTGTGGACTGTTTCTTTAGCTGTGCAAAAGCTATTTTTTTAAATTTTTTATTGTTATGTTAATCACCATATATTAAATCATTAGTTTTTCGTGCAGTGTTCCATGATTCATTGTTTGTTCATAACACCCAGTGCTCCATGGAGGACGTACCCTCCTCAATACCCATCACCAGGCTAACTCAAACCCCTACATCCTCCCCTCTAGAACCCTCACTTTGTTTTTCAAAGTCCATCATCTCTCATGGTTCGTCTTCCCCTCTGACATACTCCCCTTCTCTTCCTCTCCTGTTATCTTCTTCTTTTCCTCTTTATTGAATTATGTTGCTTTATTTGTTTCAGAAGTACAGATCTGTGATTCAACAGTCTTGCACAATTCACAGCGCTCACCGTAGCACATACTCTCCCCAATGTCTATCACCCAGCCACCCCATCCCTCCCACCCCCAACCACACCAGTAACACTCAGTTTGTTTCCTGAGATTAAGAATTCCTCATATCAGTGAGTCATGCGATACATGTCTTTCTCTGATTAACTTATTTCACTCAACATAACACCCTCCAGTTCCATCCACGTCTTTGCAAACGGCAACATCTCATTCCTTTTGAAGGCTGCATAATATTCCATTGGGGATATATACCACCTCTTCTTTATCCATTCATCTGTCGATGGACATCTTGGCTCTTTCCACAGTTTGGCTATTGTGGACTTTGCTGCTATAAACTTTGAGGTACACGTACCCCTTCGGGTCCCTACATTTGTATCTTTGTGTTAAATACCCAGTAGTCAATTGCTGTTTCGAACGGTAGCACTAATTTCAACTGTTTGAGGATCCTCCATACTGTTTTCCAGAGTCGTTTCACCAGCTTGCATTCCCACCAACAGTGGAGGAGGGTTCCCCTTTCTCCACATCCCCGCCAACATCTGTCGTTCCCTGACTTGTTAATTTTAGCCATTCTGACGGGTGTGAAGTGGTATCTCATTGAGGTTTGTTTTGGATTTCCCTGATGCCGAGCGTTGTTGAGCACTTTTTCATGTGCCTGTTGGCCATTTGGATGTCTTCTTTGGAAAAATGTCTGTTCATTTCTTCGGCCCATTTCTTGATTGGATTATTTATTCTTTGGGTGTTGAGTTCGATAAGTTCTTTATAGATTTGGAATACTAGCCCTTTATCTGATATGTCATTTGCCAATATTTTCTCCCATTCTGTCGGTTGTCTTTTGGGTATGTGGAGTGTTTGTCTTGCTGTGCATAAGCTTTTTTCTTAATTGTTATGTTAATCATAACATAACAATGATATATTACATCATTCGTTTTTGGTGCAGTCTTCCATGATTCATTGTTTGTTCATAACACCCAGTGCTCCATGCAGAAAGTGCCCTCCTCAATATCCATCACCAGGCTAACCCATCCCCCTACCACCCTCTCCTCTTGAACACTCAGTTTGTTTCTCAGAATCCATCATCTCTCATGGTTCGTCTCCCCCTTTTAAATACTCCCCTTCTCTTCCTCTCCTGTTATCTTCTTCTTTTATTTTTCTTAAAATATGTTGCGTGTTTTGTTTCAGAAGTAAGGATCTGTAATTCAACAATCTTGCACAATTCACAGCGCTCACCATAGCACATACCCTCCCCAGTGTCTATCACCCAGCCACCCCATCCCTCCCACCCCAACCATTCCAGTATCAATGAATAATGGAACACTGCACGAGAAACTAATGATGTAACATATAGTGATTAACATAATATTAAAAAATAAAAAAAAAAGCTTTTGCACAGCAAAAGAAACAGTCCACAACCCCAAAAGTCAACCGACAGAATGGGAGAAAATATTTACAAATGACATATCAGATAAAGGGCTAGTATACAAAATCTATAAAGAACTTATCAAACTCAACACCCAAAGATCAAATAATCCAATCAAGAAATGGGCAGAAGACATGAGGAGACATTTTTCCAAAGAAGGCATCCAAATGGCCAACAGGCATATGAAAAAGTGCTCAACAAAGCGCGGCATCAGGGAAATCCAAATCAAAACCTCAATGAGATGCCATATCACACCCGTCAGAATGGCTAAAATTAACAAGTCAGGGAACGACAGATGTGGGTGGGCATGTGGAGAAAGGGGAATCCTCCTACACTGTTGGAGGGAATGCAAGGTGGTGCAACCACTCTGGAAAACAGTATGGAGGTTCCTCAAAGAGTTGAAATTAGAGCTATCGTTTGATCCAGCAATTGCACTACTGGGTATTTACCCCAAATATACCAATGTAGGGAACCTAAGGGGTACGTGTACCCCAATGTTTATAGCAGCAATGTCCACAATAGCCAAACTGTGGAAAGAGCCAAGAAGTCCATCGACAGATGAATGGATAAAGAAGTGGTGGTAAATATACACAATGGAATATTATGCAGCCGTCAAAAGGAATGAGATCTTACCATTGGCAGCGACGTGGATGGAACTGGAGGGTGTTATGTTGAGTGAAATATGTCAATCAGAGAAAGACATGTATCGCATGACCTCACGGATATGAGGAATTCTTAATCTCAGGAAACAAGCTGAGTGTTACTGGAGTGGTTGGGGTTGGGAGGGGTGGGGTGGCTTGGTGATAGACATTGGGGAGGGTATGTGCTACGGTGAGCCCTGTGAATTGTGCAAGAGTGTTGAATCACAGATCTGTACTTCTGAAACAAATAACGCAACATATTTTAAGAAAAAAGAGAAAGAAGAAGGTAACAGGAAAGGAAGAGAAGGGGAGTATGTGAGAGGGAGAGAGGAACCATGACAGATGATGGACTCTGAAAAACAAACTGAGGGTTCTAGAGGGGAGGGGCGTAGGGGGATGTGTTAGCCTGGTGATGGGTATTGAGGAGGGCACGTTCTGCATGGAGCACTGGGTGTTATGAAGAAACAATGAATCATGGAACACTGCAGCAAAAATTAATGATGTAATATATGGTGTTTAACATAAGAATAAGAAAATTAAAAAAAAACTGAGGGAAAGAAAGGCCGGTGGCGGAGATGCCTCTCGGCTCATCTCTTGTTCCTGGGGCTAGTACCCTTTCCCCTGTGTACTTGCAGGCCGAGAGCCAACCAACTAATTCGATGGAAACACGCTGCAGAAAACCCCGACTTCGGCCAGATTAGGCCTTCCTGAGTGTGGAAACCTTTTGCTGCGTGAATGCGGGCGAGCGCTGCCAGCGAGTCCAAAACCATTTTCCAGGGAGACGGATTCCGCGGCAAAAGGGAGAACACAATTCCCCACTTCTTTCTTGAAGCTAGCCCAGCGGCCGCCCCCATGAGCATGCAAGTCTCACTGCTCGCGTACCGACGCAAGGAAACAGTACGGTAGGGGACCGTGTTGTAAGGAGCCTCACTGTTCCGGAGAGTGGAAACACTTGGAGTGTGTGTGCGTGAGAGCCTGGGAGAGGAGTCCCCTACGTTACGAGGCGAGAGAAACGAACTCGGGCATCCGCACCTCTCCCACCAGCTCTCAGTGGCAGAATGCTAGCACTCCTCCAACATGAGTGCGTGCAGGCCTATGTTTCAGGACTCTCCTTGAAAGGCACAACACTGTGGAGAAACCGCGCTTTACCTCCCGCCGGTCCGTAGCGGAGAGGACGCTGTATGCTGTGCGCTGTGCTTGAGAGCCCGGCGAACGGCTTCCTTATGTAAAACTGAGATAAAGAAAGGCCGGTGGCGGAGACGCCTCTCGGCTCAGCTCTTGTTCCTTGGGCTGGTACCCTTGCCACGGTGTGCTCGCAGGCCGAGAGCCAAGCAACTAAGTCGAGGGAAACACACTGTAGAAAATCCCGTGTTCGGCCAGATTAGGCCTTCCTGAGGGTGGAAACCTTTTGCTGTATGAATGCGGGCGAGAACAGCCAGCGAGTCCAAAACCTATTCCGAGGGACACTGAGGTCGTGGCAGAGGGAGAACACAACTCCCCACTTGTTTCCTGAAGCCAGGCCTGCGGCCACCCCCTTGAGGATACAAATCTCACTGCTCCCGTACCAACGCAAGGAAACAGTAGGGTAGGGGACCATGTTGCACAGAGCCTCACGGTTCCGGAGAGTGGAAACACTTGAAGTGTGTGTGCGTGAGAGTCTGGGAGAAGAGTCCCCTACTTTACTCGGCGAGAGAAACGAACTCGGGCACCCGCACGTCTCCCACCAGCTCCCAGTGGTAGAATGCTAGCACTCCTTCAGCATGTGTGCGTGCAGGCCTAAGTTGCAGGCCCCTCCTTGAAAGGCCCAACACTGTGGAGAAACCGCACTTTAGCTCCCGCCTGTCCCTAGCGGAGAGGACGCTGTATTCTGTGCGCTGTGCTTGAGAGCCCGGCGAAAGGCTTCCTTATGTGAAACCGAGGGAAAGAAAGGCCGGTGGCGGAGACCCCTCTTGGCTCAGCTCTTGTTCCTGGGGCTAGTACCTTGCCCCGGTGTGCTTGCAGGCCGAGAACCAACCACCTAAATCGAGGGAAACACAGTGTAGAAAACCCCGACTTCGGCTGTTTAGGCCTTCCTGAGGGTCGAAACCTTTTGCTGTGTGAATGCGGGCGAGTACTGCCAACCAGTCTAAAGCCATTTTCCGAGGGAGACTGAGGCCGCGGCAGATGGGAGAACACAACTCCCTATTTGTTTCCTGAAGCCAGGCCTGCGGCCGCCCCTTAACCCTACAAGTCTCACTCACGTACTAACACAAGGAAACAGTAAGGTAGGGGACCGTGTTGTACCGAGCCTCACTGTTCCGGAGAGTGGAAACACTTGGAGTGTGTGTGCGTGAGAGCCTGGTAAACGAGTTCCCTAGGTTACTGGGCTAGAGAAACGAACTCGGGCAAACGCTCCTCTCGCACCAGCTCTCAGTGGCAGAATGCTAGCAGTCCTCCGGCCTGTGTGCGTGCAGGCTTAAGTTGCAGGCCCGTCCCTGGAAGGCACAACACTGTGGAGAAACCGCGCTTTAGCTCCCGCCTGTCCCTAGCGGAGAGGACGCTGTATTCTGTGCGCTGTGCTTGAGAGCCCGGCGAAAGGCTTCCTTATGTAAAACCGAGGGAAAGAAAGGCCGGTGGCAGAGACCCCTCTTGGCTCAGCTCTTGTTCCTGGGCTAGTACCTTGCCCCGGTGTGCTTGCAGGCCGAGAACCAACCACCTAAGTCGAGGGAAACACACTGTAGAAAACCCCGACTTCGGCCGTTTAGGCCTTCCTGAGGGTCGAAACCTTTTGCTCTGTGAATGCGGACGAGCACTGCCAGCGAGTCTAAAACCATTTTCCGAGGGAGACTGAGGCCGCGGCAGAAGGCAGAACACAACTCCCCACTTGTTTCCTGAAGCCAGGCCTGCGGCCACCACCTTCACCATCCAACTCTCACTGCTCGCGTACCAACGCAAGGAAACAGTAGGGTAGGGTACCGTGCTGTAGAGCCTCACTGTTCCGGAGAGTGGAAACACTTGGAGTGTCTGTGCATGAGAGCCTGGGAGAGGAGTTCCCTACGTTACTGGGCGAGAGAAACGAACTCGGGCATCCGCACCTCTCCCTCCAGCTCTCAGTGGCAGAATGCTAGCACTCCTCCAGCATGTGTGCGTGCAGGCCTATGTTTCAGGACTCTCCTTGAAAGGCCCAACACTGTGGAGAAACCGCGCTTTAGCTCCCACCGGTCCTTATCGGAGAGGACGCTGTATGCTGTGCCCTGTGCTTTAGAGCCTGGCGCACGGCTTCCTTATATAAAACTTAGGTAAAGAAAGGCCGTTGGCGGAGAGGACTCTCGACTCAGCTCTTGTTCCTGGGGCTCGTACCCTTGCCACGGTGTGCTTCCAGGCCGAGAGCCAAGCAACTAAGTCGAGGGAAAACACACTGTAGAAAATCCCGTCTTCGGCCAGATTAGGCCTTCCTGAGGGTGGAAACCTTTTGCTGTATGAACGCGGGCGAGGACTGACAGCGAGACTAAAACCATTTTCCGAGGGAGACTGAGGCCGCGGCAGAAGGGAGAACACAACTCCCCACTTGTTTCCTGAAGCCATCCCAGCGGCCGACCCCTTGGGCTTGCAAGTCTCACTGCTCGTGTACCAAAACAAAGAAACAGGAATGTAGGGGAACCGTGTTGTAATAGCCTCACTGTTCGGGAGAGTGGAAACACTTGAAGTGTGTGTGCGTGAGAGCTTGGGAGAAGAGTCCCCTACGTTACTGGGCGAGAGAAACGAACTCGGGCAGCCGCACCTCTCCTACCTCCTCTCAGTGGCAGAATGCTAGCAGTCCTCTGGCATGTGTGCGTGAAGGCGTAAGTTGCAGGCCCCTCCTTGAAAGTCCCAACACTCTGCAGGAAACGCGCTTTAGATCCCACCGTTTCCTAGCGGAGAGGACGCTGTATGCTCTGCGCTGTGCTTGAGAGCCCGGCGAACGGCTTTCCTATGTAAAACCGAGGGAAAGAAAGGCCGGAGCCGGAGACGCCTCTCGGCTCAGCTTTTGTTCCTGGGGCTAGTACCCTTGCCGCGGTGTGCTTGCAGGCCGAGAGCCAACCAAATAAGTCGAGGGAAACACAGTGTAGAAATTCCCGACCTCGAGCAGATTAGGCCTTCCTGAGGGTGGAAACCTTTTGCTGTATGAATGCGGGCCAGAACAGCCAGCGAGTCCAAAACCATTTTCCGAGGGAGACTGAGGCCGCGGCAGAAGGGAGAACACAACTCCCCTCTTGTTTCCGGTAGCCAGCCCATCGGCCGCCCCCTTGGGCTTGCAAGTCTCACTGCTCGCTTACCAAAACAAAGAAACAGTAATGTAGGGGAACCGTGTTGTACATAGCCTCACTGCTGCGGGTAGTTGGAACACCTGGAGTGCCTGTGCGTAAGAGCCTGGCAGACGAGTCCCCTAAGTTACTGGGCGAGAGAAACGGATTCGTGCACCCGCACCTCTCCCACCAGCTCTCAGTATCAGAATGCTAGCACTCCTCCGGCCTGTGTGCGTGCAGGCCTAAGTCGGAGGCCCTTCCCGGGAAGGCACAACACTGTGGAGAACCCGCGCTTTAGCTCCCGCCGGTCCCTAGCGGAGAGCACGCCGTATGCTGTTCGCTGTGCTTGAGAGCCCGGCCAACGGCATCCTTATGTAAAATCGAGGGAAAGAAAGGCCGGTGCCGGAGACGCCTCTCGGCTCAGCTCTTATTCCTGCGGCTAGTAACCTTGCCCCGGTGTGCTTGCAGGCCGAGAGCGAACCTCCTAAGTCGAGGGAAACACACTGTAGATAATCCCGACTTCGGCCAGATTAGGCCTTCCTAAAGTCGAAAACTTTGCAGTGTGAATGCGGGCGAGCACTGCCAGCGAGTCCAAAACCATTTAGCGAGGGAGACTGAGGCCGCGGCAGAAGGGAGAACACAACTCCCCACTTGATTCCTGAAGTCAGGCCTGCGGCCGCCCCCTTCAGCATACAGGTCTCACTGCTCGCGTACCAACGCAAGAATATAGTAGGGTAGGAGACCATGTTATACAGAGCCTCACTGTTCCGGAGAGTGGAAACACTTGGAGTGTGTGTGCGTGAGAGCCTGGGAGACGAGTCCCCTATTTTACTGGGCGAAAGAAACGAACTCGGGCATCCGCACGTCTCGCAACAGCTCTCAGTGGCAGAACGCTAGCACTCCTCCGGCCTGTGTGCGTGTAGGCCGAAGGTGCAGGGCCCTCCTTGAAAGGCCCAACACTGTGGAGAAAGCGAACTTTATCTCCCGCCGGTCCCTAGCGGAGAGCACGCCGTATGCTGTGTGCTGTGCTTGAGAGCCCGGCCAACGGCTTGCTTATGTAAAACGGAGGGAAAGAAATGCCGGTGGTGGAGACGCCTCTCGGCTCAGCTCTTGTTCCTGAGGCTAGTACTCTTGCCCCGGTGTGCTTGCGGGCCGAGAGCCAACCAACTCAGTCGAGGGAAACACACTGCAGAAAATCCCGACTTCGGCCAGTTTAGGCCTTCCTGAGGGTGGAAACCTTTTGCTGTGTGAATGCGGGCGAGCACTGCCAGCGAATCCAAAACCATTTTCCGAGGGAGACTGAGGCCGCGGCAGAAGGGAGAACACAACTCCCCACTTGATTCCTGAATCCAGGCCTGCGGCCGCCCCCTTACACATGCAACTCTCATTGCTCGGGTACCAACGCACAGAAACAGTAGGGTAGGGGACCGTGTTGTACAGAGCCTCACTGTTCTCGAGAGTGGAAACACTTGGAGTGTATCTGCGTGAGAGCCTGGGAGAGGAGTCCCCTACTTTGCTGGGTGAGAGAAACGAACTCGGGCAGCCGCACCTCTCCCACCAGCTCTCAGTGGCAGAATGCTAGCATTCCGCCGGCATGTGTGCGTGCAGGCCTAAGTTGCGGGCCCCTCCTTGAAAGGCCCAACACTGTGGAGAAACCGCGCTTTAGCTCCCCTGGTCCCTAGCAGAGAGGAGGCTGTATGCTCGGCGCTGTGCTTGAGAGCCCGGCAAACGGCTTCCCTATGTAAAACCGAGGGAAAGAAAGGCCGGTGCTGGAGACGCCTCTCGGCTCAGCTCTTGTTCCTGGGGCTAGTACCCTTGCCCCGGTGTGCTTGCAAGCCGAGAGCCAACCAACTCAGTCGAGGGAAACACACTGTAGAAAATCCCGTCTTCGGCAAGATTAGGCCTTCCTGAGGGTCAAAACCTTTTGCTGTATGAATCCGGGCGAGAACTGCCAGCGAGTCCAAAACCATTTTCCGAGGGAGACTGAGGTCACGGCAGAACGGAGAACACAACTTCCCACTTGCTTCCTCAAGCCAGCCCAGCGGCCGCCCCCTTGGAAATGCAAGTCTCACTGCTCGCGTACTAAAACAACGTAACAGTACTGTAGCGGAACCCTGTTGTAGATAGCCTCACTGTTGCGGGGAGTGGGAACACCTGGAGTGCCTGTGCGTAAGAGCCTGGCACACGAGTCCCCTAAGTTCCTGGGCGAGAGAAACGGATTCGTGCAGCCGCACCTCGCACACCAGCTCTCAGGATCAGAAGGCTAGCACTCCTCAGGCCTGTGTACGTGCAGGCCTAAGTTGCAGGCCCCACCCTGGAAGGCACAACACTGTGGAGAAAGCTCGCTTTACCTCCCGCCGGTCCGTAGCGGAGAGGACGCTGTATGCTGTGCACTGTGCTTGACAGCCCGGCGAACGGCTTCCTTAAGTAAAACCGAGGGAAAGAAAGGCCGGTGGCGGAGACGCCTCTCGGCCCACCTCTTGTTCCTGGGGCTAGTAACCTTGCCCCGGTGTGCTTGCAGGCCGAGAGCCAAGTCGAGTGAAACACACTACAAAATCCCGACTTCGGCCAAATTAGGCCTTCCTGAGGGTGGAAACCTTTGGCTGTGTGAATGCGGGCAAGCACTGCCATCGAGTCCAAAACCATTTTCCGAGGGAGACTGAGGCCGCGGCAGAAGGGAGAACACAACTCCCTACTTGTTTCCTGAAGCCAGGCCTGCGGCCGCCCCCTTTACCATACAACTCTCACTGCTCGCGTACCAACGCAAGGAAACAGTAGGGTAGGGTATCGTGTTGTAGAGCCTCAGTGTTGCGGAGAGTGGAAACATTTGGAGTGTGTGTGCGTGAGAGCCTGGTAGAGGAGGCCCCTACGTTACTAGGCGAGAGAAACGAACTCGGGCATCCGCACCTCTCCCACCAGCTCTCAGTGGCAGAATGCTAGCACTCCTCCAACATGAGTGCGTGCAGGCCTATGTTTCAGGACTCTCCTTGAAAGGCCCAACACTGTGGAGAAACCGCGCTTTACCTCCCGCCGGTCTGTAGCGGAGAGGACGCTGTATGCTGTGCGCTGTGCTTGAGAGCCCGGCGAACGGCTTCCTTATGTAAAACTGAGATAAAGAAAGGCCGGTGGCGGAGACGCCTCTCGGCTCAGCTCTTGTTCCTTGGGCTGGTACCCTTGCCACGGTGTGCTCGCAGGCCGATGGCCAAGCAACTAAGTCGAGGGAAACACACTGTAGAAAATCCCGTGTTCGGCCAGATTAGGCCTTCCTGAGGGTGGAAACCTTTTGCTGTATGAATGCGAGCGAGAACAGCCAGCGAGTCCAAAACCATTTTCCGAGGGACACTGAGGTCGCCGCAGAAGGGAGAACACAACTCCCACTTGTTTCCTGAAGACAGGCCTGCGACCACCCCCTTGAGCATACAAGTCTCACTGCTCCCTTACCAACGCACGGAAACAGTAGGGTAGGGGACCATGTTGCACAGAGCCTCACGGTTCCGGAGAGTGGAAACACTTGAAGTGTGTGTGCGTGAGAGTCTGGGAGAAGAGTCCCCTACTTTACTCGGCGAGAGAAACGAACTCGGGCAGCCGCACGTCTCCCACCAGCTCCCAGTGGTAGAATGCTAGCACTCCTTCAGCATGTGTGCGTGCAGGCCTAAGTTGCAGGCCCCTCCTTGAAAGGCCCAACACTGTGGAGAAACCGCGCTTTAGCTCCCGCCTGTCCCTAGCAGAGAGGACGCTGTATTCTGTGCGCTGTGCTTGAGAGCCCGGCGAAAGGCTTCCTTATGTAAAACCGAGGGAAAGAAAGGCCGGTGGCGGAGACCCCTCTTGGCTCAGCTCTTGTTTCTGGGGCTAGTACCCTTGCCCCGGTGTGCTTGCAGGCCGAGAACCAACCACCTAAGTCGAGGGAAACACATTGTAGAAAACCCCGACTTCGGCCGTTTAGGCCTTCCTGAAGGTCAAAACCTTTTGCTGTGTGAATGCGGGCGAGCACTGCCAGCGAGTCTAAAACCATTTTCCGAGGGAGATTGAGGCCGCGGCAGAAGGGAGAACACAACTCCCCACTTGTTTCCTGAAGCCAGGCCTGCGGCCGCCCCCTTAACCCTGCAAGTCTCACTCAAGTACTAACACAAGGAAACAGTAAGGTAGGGGACCGTGTTGTACCGAGCCTCACTGTTCCGGAGAGTGGAAACACTTAGAGTGTGTGTGCGTGAGAGCCTGGGAGACGAGTTCCCTACGTTACTGGGCTAGAGAAAGGAACTCGGGCAACCGCTCCTCTCGCACCAGCTCTCAGTGGCAGAATGCTAGCAGTCCTCCGGCCTGTGTGCGTACAGGCTTAAGTTGCAGGCCCGTCCCTGGAAGGCACAACACTGTGGAGAAACCACGCTTTAGCTCCCGCCGGTCCCTAGCGGAGAGAACGCTGTATGCTGTGCGCTGTGCTTGAGAGTCCGGCGAACGGCTTCCCTATGTAATTCGTTCCACTGGCCAGACTAGGCCGTCCTGAGGGTGGAAACCTTTTGCTGTGTGAATGCGGGCGAGCACTGCCAGCGAGTCCAAAACCATTTTCCGAGGGACACTGAGGCAGCGGCAGAAGGGAGAACACAACTCCCCACTTGTTTCCTGAAGCCAGGCCTGCGGCCGCCACCTTTCCCATCCAACTCTCACTGCTCGCGTACCAACGCAAGGAAACAGTAGGGTAGGGTACCGTGCTGTAGAGCCTCACTGTTCCGGAGAGTGGAAACACTTGGAGTGTGTGTGCATGAGAGCCTGGGAGAGGAGTCCCCTACGTTACTGGGCGAGAGAAACGAACTCGGGCTTCCGCACCTCTCCCACCAGCTCTCAGTGGCAGAATGCTAGCACTCCTCCAGCATGTGTGCGTGTAGGCCTATGTTTCAGGACTCTCCTTGAAAGTCCCAACACTCTGCAGAAACCGCGCTTTAGATCCCACCGTTTCCTAGCGGAGAGGACGCTGTATGCTCTGCGCTGTGCTTGAGAGCCCGGCGAACGGCTTTCCTATGTAAAACCGAGGGAAAGAAAGGCCGGAGCCGGAGACGCCTCTCGGCTCAGCTTTTGTTCCTGGGGCTAGTACCGTTGCCCCGGGGTGCTTGCAGGCCAAGAGCCAACCTCCAGGTCGAGGGAAGCACACTGTAGAAATTCCTTACTTCGGCTAGACTAGGCTTTCCTGAGGGTGGAAACATTTTGCTGTGTGAATGCGGGCGAGCCCTGCCAGCAAGTCCAAAACATTTTCCGAGGGAGACTGAGGCCGCGGCAGTGGGAGAACACAACTCCCCACTTGTTTCCTGAAGCCAGGCCAGCGGCTGCCCCCTTGAGCATGGAAGTCTCACTGCTCGCGTACCAACGCATGGAAACAGTAGGGTAGGGTACCGTGCTGTAGAGCCTCACTGTTCCGGAGAGTGGAAACACTTGGAGTGTGTGTGCATGAGAGCCTGAGAGTTACTGGGCGAGAGAAACGAACTCGGGCAACCGCACCTCTCCCACCAGCTCTCAGTGGCAGAATGCTAGCACTCCTCCAGCATGTGTGCATGCAGGCCTATGTTTCAGGACTCTCCTTGAAAGGCCCAACACTGTGGAGAAACCGCGCTTTAGCTCCCGCCGGTCCTTATCGGAGAGGACGCTGTATGCTGTGCGCTGTGCTTGAGAGCCTGGCGCACGGCTACCTTGTGTAAAACCGAGGTAAAGAAAGGCCGTTGGCGGGGACGACTCTCGTCTCAGCTCTTGTTCCTGGGGCTCGTACCCTTGCCACGGTGTGCTTCCAGGCCGAGAGCCAAGCAACTAAGTAGAGTGAAACACACTGTAGAAAATCCTGTCTTCAGCCAGATTAGGCCTCTGAGGGTGGAAACCTTTTGCTGTATGAATGCGGGCGAGGACTGACAGCGAGACTAAAACCATTTTCCGAGGGAGACTGAGCCCGCGGCAGAAGGGAGAACACAACTCCCCACTTGTTTCCTGAAGTCAGTCCTGCCGCTGCCCACTTGTGCATGCAAGTCTCACTGCTCGCGTACCAACGCAAGGAAACAGTAGGTTAGGGGACCGTGTTTTACAGAGCCTCACTGTTCCCGAGAGTGGAAACACTTGGAATGTGTGTGCGTGAGACCCTGGGAGACGAGTCCACTACGTTATTGGGTGAGAGAAACGAACTCGGGCAGCCGCACCTCTCACACCAGCTCTCAGTGGCAGAATGCTAGCACTCCTCCGGCATGGGTGCGTGCAGGCCTAGGTTGCAGGCCCCTCCTGGGAAGGCCCAACACTGTGGAGAAACCGCGCTTTAGCTCCCGCCGGGCCCTAGCGGAGAGGACGCTGTATGCTGTGCGCTGTGCTTGAGAGTCCGGCGAACGGCTTCCCTATGTAAAACTGAGGAAAAGAAAGGCCGGGGCCGGAGACGCCTCTCGGCTCAGCTCTTGTTCCTGGGGCTAGTACCGTTGCCCCGGGGTGCTTGCAGGCCGAGAACCAACCACTTAAGTCGAGGGAAACACACTGTAGAAATTCCTTACTTCGGCTAGACTAGGCCTTCCTGAGGGTGGAAACATGTTGCTGTGTGAATGCGGGCGAGCACTGCCAGCGAGTCCAAAACCATTTTCCGAGGGAGACTGAGGCCACGGCAGAAGGGAGAACACAACTCCCCGCTTGTTTCCTGAAGCCAGGTCAGCGGCTGCCCCCTTGAGCATGCAAGTCCCACTGCTCGTGTACCAACACAAGGAAACAGTAGGGTAGGGTACCCTGGTGTAGAGCCTCACTGTTCCGGAGAGTGGAAACACCTGGAGTGTGTGTGCGTGAGAGCCTAGTATACGAGTGCCCTACGTTACTGGGCGAGAGAAAGGAACTCGGGCAGCCGCACCTCTCCCACCAGCTCTCACTGGCAGAATGCTAGCACTCCTCCTCCATGTGTGCCTACAGGCCTAAGTTGAAGGCCCCTCCTTGAAAGGCACAACACTGTGGAGAAACCGCTCTTTAACTCCCGCCGGTCCCTAGCGGAGAAAATGATGAATGCTGTGCGCTGTGCTTGAGAGCCAGGCGAACGGCTTCTCTATGTAAAACCGAGGGAAAGAAAGGCCGGTGCCGGAGACGCCTCTCGGCTCAGCTCTTGTTCCTGCGTCTAGTAACGTTGCCCCGGTGTGCTTGCACGCCGAGAGCCAACCACCTTAGTCGAGGAAAACACACTGTAGAAATTCCCGACTTTGGCCAGATTAGGCCTTCCTGAGGGTCTAAACCTTTTGCTGTGTGAATGGGGGGGGGGGGAATACTGCCAGCGATTCCAAAACCATTTAGCGAGGGAGACTGAGCCCACGGCAGGAGGGAGAACACAACTCCCCACTTGTTTCCTGAAGCCAGGCCTGCGGCCGCCACCTTTACCATGCAACTCTCACTGCTCGCGTACCAAAGCAAGGAAACAGTAGGGTAGGGGACCGTGTTGTACAGAGCCTCACTGTTCCCGTGAGTGGAAACACTTGGAGTGTGTGTGCGTCAGAGCCTGGGAGACGAGTCCCCTACGTTATTGGGCGAAAGAAACGAACTCGGGCATCCGCACCTGTCCCACCAGCTCTCAGTGGCAGAATGCTAGCACTCCTCCGGCCTGTGTGAGTGCAGGCCTAAGTTGCAGGCCCCTCCCTGGAAGGCACAACACTGTGGAGAAACGGCGCTTTACCTCCCGCCGTTGTCTAGCGGAGAGGACGCTGTATGCTGTGCGCTGTGCCTGAGAGTCCGGCAAACGGCTTCCCTATGTAAAACCGAGGGAAAGAAAGGCCGGTGTCGGAGACGCCTCTCGGCTCAGCTTTTGTTCCTGTGGTGGTACCCTTGCCCCGGTGTGCTTGCAGGCCGAGAGCCAACCTCCTAAGTCCAGGGACCCACACTGTAGAAATTCCTTACTTCGGCCAGACTAGGCCTTCCTGAGGGTGGAAACCTTTTGCTGTGTGAATGCGGGCGAGCACTGCCAGCAAGTCCAAAGCGATTTTCGGAGGGAGACTGAGGCCGCGGCAGAAGGGAGAACACAACTCCCCACTTGTTTCCTGAAGCCAGCCCAGGGCCGCCCCCTTGGGTATTCAAGTCTCACTGCTCGCGTACCAAAACAAAGAAACAGTACTGTAGGAGAACCGTGTTATAGATAGCCTCATTGTTGTGGGGAGTGGGAACACAGGCAGTGCCTGTGCGTAAGAGCCTGGCATACGAGTCCCCTAAGTTACTGGGCGAGAGAAACGGTTTCGTGAAGCCACACCACTCCCACCATCTCAGTATCAGAATGCTAGCACTCCTCCGGCCTGTGTGTGTGAAGGCCTAAGTTGCAGGCCTTTCCGTGGAAGGCACAACACTGTGGACCGGCGGGAGTTAAAGCGCGGTTTCTCCACAGTGTTGTGCCTTTCATGGAGGGGCCTGCAACGTAGGCCTGCAGGCACACATGGAGGAGGAGTGCTAGCATTCTGCCACTGAGAGCTGGTGGGAGAGGTGCGGCTGCCCGAGTTCGTTTCTCTCGCCCAGTAACGTAGGGGACTCGTCTCCCAAGCTCTCATGCACACACACTCCAAGTGTTTCCACTCTCCGGAGCAGTGAGGCTCTGTACAACACGGTCTCCTACCCCACTGTTTCCTTGCGTTTGTACGCGAGCAGTGAGACTTGCATCGGTAAGGGGGCGGCCGCAGGCCTGGCTTCAGGAAACAAGTGGGGAGTTGTGTTCTCCCTTCTGCCGTGGCCTCAGTCTGCCTCAGAAAATGGTTTTGTACTCGCTGGCAGTGCTCGCCCGCATTCACACAGCAAAAGGTTTCGACTCTCAGGACGGCCTAATCTGGCCAAAGACGGGATTTTCTACAGTGTGTTTCCCTCGACTTAGGTGCTTGGCTCTCGGCCTGCAAGCACACCGGGGCAACGTTACTAGACGCAGGAACAAGAGCTGAGCCGAGAGGCGTCTCCGACACCGGCCTTCCTTTCCCTCGGTTTTCCATAAGGAAGCCATTGGCCGGGCTCTCAAGCACAGCGCACAAAATACAACTTTTTCGCCGCTAGGGACCGGCGGGAGCTAAAGCGCGGTTTCTCCACAGGGTTGGGCCTTTCAAGTAGGGTCCTTCAACTTAGGCTTAGAGGCAAACATGCGGCAGGAGTGCTACCATTCTGCCACTGAGAGCTGGTGGGAGAGGTGCGGCTACCGAGTTCGTTTCTCTCGCCCTATAACGTAGTGGACACGTCTCCCAGGCTCGCATGCACACACACTCCAAGTGTTTCCACTCTCCGGAACACTGAGGCTCTGTACAACCCGGTACCCTACCCTACTGTTTCCGTGCGTTGTTTCGCGAGCAGTGAGTCTTGCATGGTCAAGGGGGCGGCCTCAGGCCTGACTTTAGGAAACAAGTGGGGAGTTGTGTTCTCCCTTCTGCCGCGGCCTCAGTCTAGCTCGGAAAATGGTTTTGGACTCGCTGGCAGTGCTCGCCCGCGTTCACACAGCAAAAGGCTTCCACCCTCAGGAAGGCCTAGTCCTATCGAAGTAAGGAATTCCTACAGTGTGGTTCCCACGATTTAGGAGATTGGCTCTCGGCCTGCAAGCACACAGGGGCAACGGTACTAGCCCCAGGACAAGAGCTGAGCCGAGACGCGTCTCCGGCACCGGCCTTTCTTTCCCTCGATTTTACGTAGGGAAGCCGTTCGCCGGACTCTCAAGAACAGCGCACAGCATAGAGCTTCCTCTCCGCTAGGGACCGCCGTGAGCTAAAGCGCGGTTTCTCCACAGTGTTGTGCCTTCCAGGGAGGGGCCTTCAACGCAGGCCTGCACGCACACAGGCCGGAGGAGTGCTAGCATTCTGATCCTGAGAGCTGGTGGGAGAGGTGCGGCTGCACGAATCCGTTTCTCTCCCCCAGGAACTTAGGGGACTCGTATGCCAGGCTCTTACGCACAGGCACTGCCTGTGTTCCCACTCCCCACAACGATGAGGCTATCTATAACACGGTTCTCCCACAGTACGGTTTCTTTGTTTTGGTACGCGAGCAGTGAGACTTGAATACCCAAGGGGGCGGCCCTGGGCTGGCTGCAGGAAACAAGTGGGGAGTTGTGTTCTCCCTTCTGCCGCGGCCTCAGTCTCCCTCGGAAAATCGTTTTGGACTTGCTGGCAGAGCTCGCCCGGATTCACACAGCAAAAGGTTTCCACCCTCAGGAAGGCCTAGTCTGGCCGAAGTAAGGAATTTCTACAGTGTGGTTCCCTGGACTTAGGAGATTGGCTCTCGGGCTGCAAGCACACCGGGGCAAGGGTACCACCTCAGGAACAAGAGCTGAGCCCAGAGGCGTCTCCGGCACCGGCCTTTCTTTCCCTCGGTTTTACATAGGGAAGACGTTCGCCGGACTCTCAGGCACAGCGCACAGCATACAGCTTCCTCTCCGCTAGGGAACGGCGGGAGGTAAAGCGCGGTTTCTCCACAGTGTTGTGCCTTCCAGGGAGGGGCCTGCAACTTAGGCCTGCACTCACACATGCCGAAGGAGTGCTAGCATTCTACCACTGAGAGCTAGTGGGAGACGTGCGGCTGCCCGTGTTCGTTTCTCTCGCCCAGTAAAGTAGGGGACTCGTCTTCCGGGCTCTCACGCACACACACTCCAAGTGTTTCCACTCTCTGGAACAGTGAGGCTCTGTACAACACGGTCCCTTACCTTACTGTTTCCTTGCGTTGGTACGCGAGCAGTGAGACTTGCACGCTCAAGGGGGCGGCCGCTGGGCTGGCTTCAGGAAAGAAGTGGGGAGTTGTGTTCTCCCTTCTATCGCAGCCTCAGGCTCCCTCGAAAATGGTTTTGGACTCACTGGCAGTGCTCGCCCGCATTCACAGAGCAAAAGGTTTCCCCCCTCAGGAAGGCCAAATTGGCCGAAATCGGTGTTTTCTGCAGTGTGTTTCCACCGAGTGAGTTGGTTGGCTCTCGGCCTGCAAGTACACCGGGGCAAGGGTACTAGCCACAGGAACAAGAGCTGAGCCGAGAGGCGTATCCGACACCGGCCTTCCATTCCCTCAGTGTTTTTTTTCCTTTTTTTATTTGTTATGTTAATCACCATATATTACATTATTATTTTTGGTGCAGTGTTCCACGATTCATTGTTTGTTCATAACACCCAGTGCTCCATGCAGAACGTGCCCTCCTCAATACCCATCACCAGGCTAACACATGCCCCTACCACCCTCCCCTATCGAACCCTCAGTTTGTTTTTCAGAGTCCATCATCTCTCATGGTTCGTCCCCCCTCCGACATACTCCCCTTCCCTTCCTCTCCTGTTATCTTCTTCTTTTTCTTTCTTCTTAAAATATGTTGCATTATTTGATTCAGAAGTACAGATCTGTGATTCAACAGTCTTACAAAATTCAGAGCGCTCACCGTAGCACATACCCTCCCCAATGTCTATCACCCAGCCACCCCATCTCTCCCACCCCCAACCACTCCAGTAAAACTCTGTTTGTTTCCTGAGATTAAGAATTCCTCATATCAGTGACGTCATGCGATACGTGTCTTTCTCTGATTGACTTATTTCACTCAACATAACACCCTCCAGTTCCATCCGCGTCGTTGCAAATGGCAAGATCTCATTCCTTTGATGGCTGCATAATATTCCATTGTGAATATATACCACATCTTCTTTATCCGTTCATCTGTCGCTGGACATCTTGGCTCTTTCCACAGTTTGGCTATTGTGGACATTGCTGCTATAAACATTGGAGTGCACGTACCCCTTCCGGTCCCTACATTTGTAACGTTCTGGTAAATACCCTATAGTGCAATTGCTGGCTCGAACAGTAGCTCTAATTTCAACTGTTTGAGGAACCTCGATACTGTTTTCCAGAGAGGTTGCAGCAGCTTGCCTTCCCACCAACAGTGGAGGAGGGTTCACCTTTCTCCACATCCCCGCCATCTGTCGTTCCCTGACTTGTTAATTTTAGCCATTGTGACGGGTGTGAGGTGGTATCTCATTGAGGTTTTGATTTGGATTTCCCTGATGCCGAGCGATGTTGAGCACTTTTTCATGTGCCTGTTGGCCATTTGGATGTCTTCTTTGGAAAAATGTCTGTTCATGTCTTCGGCCCATTTCTTGATTGGATTATATGTTCTTTGGGTGTTGAGTTTTATAAGTTAGTTATAGATTTTGGATACTAGCTCTTTATGTGATATGTCATTTGCAAATATTTTCTCCCCTTCTGTCGGGTGTCTTTTGGTATTGTGGACTGTTTCTTTAGCTGTGCAAAAGCTTTTTTTTTAATTTTTTATTGTTATGTTAAGCACCATATATTACATCATTAGTTTCTCGTGCAGTGTTCCATGATTCATTGTTTGTTCATAACACCCAGTGCTCCATGCAGAACGTACCCTCCTCAATACCCATCACCAGGCTAACCCAAACCCCTACCGTCCTCCCCGCTAGAACCCTCACTTTGTTTTTCAGAGTCCGCCAACTATCATTGTTCGTCTCCCCCTCTGACATACTCCCCTTCTCTTCCTCTCCTGTTATCTTCTTCTTTTCCTTTTTCTTAAAATATGTTGCGTTAATTGTTTCAGAAGTACAGATCTGTGATTCAACACTCTTGCACAATTCACAGCGCTCACCGTAGCACATACCCTCCCCAATGTCTATCACCCAGCTACCCCATCCCTCCCACCCCCAACCACTCCAGTAACACTCAGTTTGTTTCCTGAGATTAAGAATTCCTCATGTCAGTGAGGTCATGCGATACATGTCTTTCTCTGATTGACTTATTTCACTCAACATAACACCCTCCAGTTCCATCCATGTCTTTGGAAATGGCAACATCTCATTCCTTTTGATGGCTGCATAATATTCCATTGTGTATATATACCACCACTTCTTTATCCATTCATCTGTCGATGGACATCTTGGCTCTTTCCACAATTTGGCTATTTTGGACATTGCTGCTATAAACTTTGGGGTACACGTATACCTTCGGGTCCCTACATTTGTGCCTTGTGGTGAATACCCAGTAGTCAATTGCTGGATCGAACGGTAGCTCTAATGTAAACTCTTTGAGGATCCTCCATACTCTTTTCCAGAGTGGTTGCACCAGCTTGCATTCCCACCAACAGTGAAGGAGGGTTCCCGTTTCTCCATATCCCTGCCAACATCTGTCGTTCCCTGACTTGTAATTTTAGACATTCTGACGGGTGTGAGGTGGTATCTCATTGAGGTTTTGTTTTGGATTTCCCTCATGCCGAGCGATGTTGAGCACTTTTTCATGTGCCTGTTGGCCATTTGGATGTCTTCTTTGTAAAAATGTCTGTTCATGTCTTCTGCCAATTTCTTCATTAGATTATGTGTTCTTTGGCTGTTGAGTTTGGTAAGTTCTTTATAGATTTTGGATACTACCCATTTATCTGATATGTGATGTGCAAATATTTTCTCCCATTCTGTCGTTTGTCTTTTGGATTTGTGGACTCTTTCTTTTGCTGTGCAAAGCTTTATTTTTATTTTTTTATTGTTATGTTAAGCACCATATATTACATCATTAGTTTTTGGTGCAGTGTTCCATGATTCATTGTGTGTTCAAAACACCCAGTGCTCCATGGAGAACGTACCCTCCTCAATACCCAATACGTGGCTAAACCATCCCCCTACCCCCTTCCCCTCTAGAACCCTCAGTTTGTTTTTAGAGTCCATCATCTCTCATGGTTCGTCTCCCACTGTGACATACTCCCCTTCTCTTCCTCTCCTGTTATCTTCTTCTTTTCCTTTTTTCTTAAAATATGATGCGTTATTTGTTTCAGAAGTACAGATCTGTGATTCAACAGTTTTGCACAATTCACAGTGCTCACCGTGGCACATACCGTCCCCATTGTCTATCACCCAGCCACCCCATCCCTCCCACCCACAACCAATCCAGTAACACTCAGTTTGTTTCCTGAGATTAAGAATTCCTCATATCAGTGAGGTCATGCGATACGTGTCTTTCTCTGATTGACTTATTTCACTCAACATAACACCCTACCTTTCCATCCAAGTCTTTGCAAATGGCAACATCTCACTCCTTTTGAAGGCTGCATAATATTCCATTGTGTATATACACCACCTCTTCTTTATCCATTGATCTGTCGATGGACATCTTGGCTCTTTCCACAGTTTGGCTATTGTGGACATTGCTGCTATAGACTCTGGGATACACGTACCCCTTCGGGTCCCTACATTTGTATCTTTGTGTTAAATACCCAGTAGTCAATTGCTGGATCGAACGGTAGCACTACTTTCCACTTTTTGAGGATCCTCCATACTGTTTTCCAGAGTGGTTGCACCAGCTTGCATTCCCACCAACAGTGGAGGAGGGTTCCCCTTTCTCCACATCCCCGCCAACATCTGTCGTTCCCTGACTTGTTAATTTTAGCCATTCTGACGGGTGTGAGGTGGTATCTCATTGAGGTTTTTATTTGGATTTCCCTGATGCCGACCTATGTTGAGGACTTTTTCATGTGTCTGTTGGCCATTTGGAGGTCTTCTTGAAAAAATGTCTGTTCATGTTTTCTGCCAATTTCTTCATTGGATTATGTGTTCTTTGGGTGTTGAGTTTGATAAGTTCTTTATCGATTTTTGATACTAGCCCTTTATCTGATATGTCATTTGCACATATTTTCTCCCATTCTCTCGGTTGTCTTTTGGTTTTGTGGACTGTTTCTTTGCTCTGCAAAATCTTTTTTTTTATTTTTTTATTGTTATGTTAATCACCATATATTACATAATTAGTTTTTGGTGCACTGTTCCATGATTTATTGTTTGTTCATAACACCCACTGCTCCATGAGGAACGTGCCCTACTCAATACCCATCACCAGGCTAACCGATCCCCCTACCCCCCTCCCCTCTAGAACCCTCAGTTTGTTTTTCAGAGTCCATCATATCTCATGGTTCTTCTCCCCGTCTGACATACTCCCCCTCTCTTCATCTCCTGTTATCTACTTCTTTTTCTATTTTCTTAAAATATGTTGCATTATTTGATTCAGAAGTACAGATCTGTGATTCAACAGTGTTGCACAATTCACAGCGCTCACCGTGGCACATACCCTCCCCAATGTCTATGACCCAGCCAACCCATTCCTCCCACCCCCAACCACTCCATTCAAACAGTTTGTTTCCTGAGATTAAAAATTCCTCATATCAGTGAGGTCATGCGATACGTGTCTTTCTCTGATTGACTTATTTCACTCAACATAACACATTCCAGTTCCATCCACGTCGTTGCAAATGGCAAGATCTCATTCATTTTGACGGCTGCATAATATTCCATTGTGTATATATACCACCTCTTCTTTATCCATTCATCTGTCGATGGACATCTTGGCTCTTTCCACAGTTTGGCTATTTTGGACATTGCTCCTGTAAACATTGGGGAACACGTTCCCCTTCGGTTCCCTACATTTGTATCTTTGTGGTAAATACCCAGTAGTGCAATTGCTGGATCGAACGGTAGTCTAATTTCAACTCTTTGAGGAACCTCCATACTGTTTTCCAGAGAGGTTGCACCAGCTTGCATTCCCACCAACAATTTAGGAGCTTTCCCCTTTCTCCACATGCCCGCCAACATCTGTCGTTCCCTGACTTGTTAACTTTAGCCATTTTGACGGGTGTGAGGTGGTATCTCATTGAGGTTTTGATTTGGATTTCCCTGATGCCGTGCGATGTTGAGCACTTTTTCATGTGCCTGTTGGCGATTTGGATATCTTCTTTGGAAAAATGTCTGTTCATGTCTTCTGCCCATTTCTTGATTGGATTATTTGTTCTTTGGGTGTTGAGTTTGATAAGTTCTTTATAGATTTTGGATACTAGCCCTTTATCTGTTATGTCATTTGCACATATTTTCTCCCATTTTGTCGGTTGTCTTTTGGTTTTGTGGACTGTTTCTTTTGCTGTGCAAAAGCTTTTTTTTATTGTTATGTTAATCGCCATATATTACATGATTAGTTTTTGGTGCAGTGTTCCATGATTCATTGTTTGTTCATAACACCCAGTTCTCCATGCAGAACGTTCCCTCCTCAATACCCATTACCAGGCTAACCCAAACCCCTACCCCCCTTCCCTCCAGAACCCTCACTTTCTTTTTCAGAGTGCATCATCTCTCATGGTTCATCTCCCCCTCTGTGATACACCCCTTCATTTCCTTTACTGTTATCTTCTTCTTTTTCTTTTTTCTTAAAATATGTTGCGTTATTTGTTTCAGAAGTACAGATCTGTGATTCAACAGTGTGCACAATTCACAGCGCTCACCGTAGCACATAACCTCCCCAATGTCTATCACCCAGCCACCCCAACCCTCCCACCCCCAACCACTCCATTCAAACAGTTTGTTTCCTGAGATTAAGAATTCCTCATATCAGGGAGGTCATGCGATACATGTCTTTCTCTGATTGACTTATTTCACTCAACATAACACCCTCCAGTTCCATCCACGTCTTTGCAAATGGCAACATCTCATTCCTTTTGACGGCTGCATAATATTCCATTCTGTATATATACCACCTCTTCTTTATCCGTTCATCTGTAGATGGACATCTTGGCTCTTTCCACAGTTTGGCTATTGTGGACATTGCTGCTATAAAATTTAGGGTACACGTACCCCTTCGGGTCCCTACATTTGAATCTTTGTGTTAAATACCCAGTTGTCAATTGCTGGATCGAACGGTAGCACTAATTTCAACTGTTTGAGGATCCTCCATACTGTTTTCCAGAGTGGTTGCACCAGCTTGCATTCCCACCAACAGTGTAGGAGGGATCCCCTTTCTCCACATGCCCGCCAACATCTGTCGTTCCCTGACTTGTTAATTGTAGCCATTCTGACGGGTGTGAGGTGGTATCTCATTGAGGTTTTCATTTGGGTTTCCTTGATGCCGAGCGATGTTGAGCACTTTTTCATGTGCCTGTTGGCCATTTGGATGTCTTCCTTGGAAAAATATCTGTTCATGTCTTCTGCCCATTTCTTGATTGGATTATTTTTTCTTTGGGTGTTGAGTTTGATAAGTTCTTTAGAGATTTTGGATACTAGCCCTTTATCTGATATGTCATTTGCACATATTTTCTCCCATTCTGTCGGTTGTCTTTTGGTTTTGTGGACTGTTTCTTTTGCTGTGCAAAATCTTTTTTTTTTTTATTTTTTGATTGTTATGTTAATCACCATATATTACATCATTAGTTTTTGGTGCACTGTTCCATGATTAATTGTTTGTTCATAACACCCACTGCTCCATGCAGAACGTGCCCTTCTCAATACCCATCACCAGGCTAACCGAACCCCATACCCCCCTCCCCTCTAGAACCCTCAGTTTGTTTTTCAGAGTCCATCATCTCTCATGGTTCGTCTCCCCGTCTGACATACTCCCCCTCTCTTCATCTCCTGTTATCTATTTCTTTTTTTCTATTTTCTTAAAATATGTTGCGTTATTTGATTCAGAAGTACAGACCTGTGATTCAACAGTCTTGCACAATTCAGAGCGCTCACCGTGGCACATACCTCCCCAAGGTCTATCACCCAGGCAACCAATCCCTCCCAGCCCCAACCACTCCATTCAAACAGTTTCTTTCCTGAGATTAATAATTCCTCATATCAGTGAGTCATGCGATAGGTGTCTTTCTCTGATTCACTCATTTCACTCAACATAACACCCTCCAGTTCCATCCGCGTCGTTGCAAATGGCAAGATCTCATTCCTTTTGACGGCTGCATAATATTCCATTGTGTATATATACCACTTCCTCTTTATCCGTTCATCTGTCCATGGACATCTTGGCTCTTTCAACAGTTTGGCTATTGTGGACATTGCTGCTATAAACTTTGGGGTACACGTACCCGTTCGGGTCCCTGCATTTGTATCTTTGTGGTAAATACCCAGTAGTGCAATTGCTGGATCGAATGGTAGCTCTAATTTCAACTGTTTGAGGAACCTCCATACTGTTTTCCAGAGTGGTGGCCCCAGCTTCCGTTCCCACCAACAGTGTAGGAGGGTTCCCCTTTCTCCACATGCCCGCCAACATCTGTCGTTCCCTGACTTGTTAATTTTAGCCATTCTGACGGGTGTGAGGTGGTATCTCATTGAGGTTTTGATTTGGATATCCCTGATGCCGAGCGAAGTTCAGCACTTTTTCATGTGCCTGTTGGCCATTTGGATGTCTTCTTTGGAAAAATGTCTGTTCATGTCTTCTGCCCATTTCTTGATTGGATTATTTGTTCTTTGCGTGTTGAGTTTGGTAAGTTCTTTATAGATTTTGGGTACTACCCATTTATCTGATATGTCATGTGCAAATATTTTCTCCCATTCTGTCGTTTGTCTTTTGGTTTTGTGGACTCTTTCTTTTGCTGTGCAAAGCTTTATTTTTATTTTTTTATTGTTATGTTAAGCACCATATATTACATCATTAGTTTTTGGTGCAGTGATCCATGATTCATTGTGTGTTCATAACACCCAGTGCTCCATGGAGAACGTGCCCTCCTCAATACCCATCTCCTGGCTAACCCATCCCCCTACCCACTTCCCCTCTAGATCCCCCGGGTTGTTTTTAGAGTCCATCATCTCTCATGGTTCGTCTCCCCCTGTGGCATACTCCCCTTCTCTTCCTCTGCTGTTATCTTCTTCTTTTCCTTTTTATTTAAAATATGTTGCGTTATTTGATTCAGAAGTGCAGATCTGTGATTCAACAGTCTTGCACAATTCACAACGCTCACCGTAGCACATACCCTCCCCAATGTCTATCACCCAGCCACCCCATTCCTCACACCCCCAACCACTCCAGTAACACTCTGTTTCCTGAGATTAAGAATTCCTCATATCAGTGAGGTCATGCGATACGTGTCTTTCTCTGATTGACTTATTTCACTCAACATAACACCCTCCAGTTCCATCCACGTCGTTGCAAATGGCAAGATCTCATTCATTTTGACGGCTGCATAATATTCCATTGTGTATATATACCACCTCTTCTTTATCCATTCATCTGTCGATGGACATCTTGGCTCTTGCACAGTTTCGCTATTGTGGACATTGCTGCTATAAACATTGGGGTACACGTACCCCTCGGGTCCCTACATTTGTATCTTTGTGGTAAATACCCAGTAGTGCAATTGCTGGATCGAACGGTAGCTCTAATTTCAACTGTTTGAGGAACCACCGTACTGTTTTCCAGAGTGGTTGCACCAACTTTCATTCCCACCAACAGTGTAGGAGGGATCCCCTTTCTCCACATGCCCGCCAACATCTGTCGTTCCCTGACTTGTTAATTGTAGCCATTCTGACGGGTGTGAGGTGGTATCTCATTGAGGTTTTCATTTGGATTTCATTGATGCCGAGCGATATTGAGCACTTTTTCATGTGCCTGTTGGCGATTTGGATGTCTTCTTTGGAAAAATGTCTGTTCATGTCTTCTGCCCATTTCTTGATTGGATTATTTGTTCTTTGGGTGTTGAGTTTGATAAGTTCTTTATAGATTTTGGATACTAGCCCTTTATCTGTTATGTCATTTGCACATATTTTCTCCCATTCTGTCGGTTGTCTTTTGGTTTTGTGGACTGTTTCTTTTGCTGTGCAAAAGCTTTTTTTTATTGTTATGTTAATCACCATATATTACATCATTAGTTTTTGGTGCACTGTTCCATGATTAATTTTTTGTTCATAACACCCACTCCTCCATGCAGAACGTGCCCTCCTCAATACCCATCACCAGGCTAACCGATCCCCCTAACCCCCTCCGCTCTAGAACCCTCAGTTTGTTTTTCAGAGTCCATCATCTCTCATGGTTCGTCTCCCCGTCTGACATACTCCCACTCTCTTCATCTCCTGTTATCTACTTCTTTTTCTATTTTCTTAAAATGTGTTGCGTCATGTGATTCAGAAGTACAGATCTGTGATTCAGCAGTCTTGTACAATTCACAGCGCTCACCGTGGCACATACCCTCCCCAATGTCTATCACCAGGCCAACCCATCCCTCCCAACCCGAAGCATTCCATTCAAAGAGTTTCTTTCCTGAGATTAAAAATTCCTCATATCAGTGAGCTCATGCAATAGGTGTCTTTCTCTGATTGACTTATTTCACTCAACATAACACCCTCCAGTTCCATCTGCATCGTTGCAAATGGCAAGATCTCATTCCTTTTGACGGCTGCATAATATTCCATTGTGTATATATACCACTTCTTCTTTATCCGTTCATCTGTCGATGGACATCTTGGCTCTTTCCACAATTTGGCTATTTTGGACATTGCTGCTATAAACATTGGGGTACACGTACCCGTTCGGGTCCCTACATTTGTATCTTTGTGGTAAATACCCAGTAGTGCAATTGCTGGATTGAACGGTAGCTCTAATTTCAACTGTTTGAGGAACCTCCATACTTTTTCCAGAGTGGTGGCCCCAGCTTGCATTCCCACCAACAGTGGAGGAGGGTTCCCCTTTCTCCACATGCCCGCAAACATCTTTCGTTCCCTGACTTGTTAATTTTAGCCATTCTGACGGGTGTGAGGTGGTATCTCATTGAGGTTTTGATTTGGATTTCCCTGATGCCGAGCGATGTTGAGCACTTTTTCATGTGCCTGTTGGCGATTTGGATGTCTTCTTTGGAAAAATGTCTGTTCATGTCTTCGGCCTATTTCTTGATTGGATTATTTGTTCTTTCGATGTTGAGTTTGATAAGTTCTTTATAGATTTTGGATACTACCCCTTTTTCTGTTATGTCATTTGCACATATTCTCTCCCCTTTTTTCGGTTTTCTTTTGGTTTTGTGGACTGTTTCTTTTGCTGTGCAAAAGCTTTTTTTATTGTTATGTTAATCACCATATATTACATCATTATTTTTTGGTGCAGTGTTCCATGATTCATTGTTTGTTCATAACACCCAGTGCTCCATGCAGAACGTGCCCTCCTCAATACCCATCACCAGGCTAAACCAAACCCGTACCCCCGCTCCCCTCTAGAACCCTCACTTTCTTTTTCAGAGTGCATCATCTCTCATGGTTCGTCTCCTCCTCTGTGATACTCCCCTTCAGTTCCTCTCCTGTTATTTTCTTCTTTTTCTTTTTTCTTAAAATATGTTTCGTTATTTGTTTCAGAAGTACAGATCTGGGATTCAACAGTGTGCACAATTCACAGCGCTCACCGTAGCACATGCACTCCCCAATGTCTATCACCCAGCCACACCATCCGACCCAACCACAACCACTCCAGTAACACTCAGTTTGTTTCCTAAGATTAAGAATTCCTCATATCAGTGAGGTCATGCGATAGGTGTCGTTCTCTGATTGACTCATTTCACTCAACATAACACCCTCCAGTTCCATCCACATCGTTGCAAATGGCAAGATCTCATTCCTTTTGACGGCTGCATAATATTCCCTTGGGTATATATACCACTTCTTCTTTATCCATTCATCTGTCGATGGACATCTTGGCTCTTTCCACAGTTTGGCTATTGTGGACATTGCTGCTATAAATTTTGGGGTACACGTACCCCTTCGGGTCCCTACATTTGTATCTTGTTCTAAATACCCTTTAGTACAATTGCTGGATCGAACGGTAGCTCTAATTTCAACTGTTTGAGGTACCTCCATACTGTTTTCCAGAGTGGTTACAGCAGCTTGCCTTCCCACCAACAGTGTAGGAGGGTTCCCCTTTCTCCACATCCCCGCCAACATCTGTCGTTTCCTGACTTGTTAACTTTAGCCATTCTGACGGGTGTGAGGTGGTATCTCATTGAGGTTTTGATTTGGATTTCCCTGATGCCGAGCGATGTTGAGCACTTTTTCATGTGCCTGTTGGCCATTTGGAGGTCTTCTCTGGAAAAATGTCTGTTCATGTCCTCGGCCCATTTCTTGATTGAATTATTTGTTCTTTGGGTGTTGATTTTGATACGTTCTTTATAGATTTTGGATACTACCCCTTTATCTGATATGTCATTTGCAAATATTTTCTCCCATTCTTTCGGTTGTCTTTTGTTTTTGTGGACTGTTTCTTTTGCTGTGCAAAAGCTTTTTTATTGTTATGTTAATCACCATATATTACATCATTAGTTTTTGGTGCAGTGTTCCACGATTCATTGTTTGTTCCTAACACCCAGTGCTCCATGCAGAACGTGCCCTCCTCAATACCCATCCCCAGGCTAATCCATCCCCCTACCCCCCTCCCCTCTAGAACCCTCACTTTGTTTTTCAGAGTCCATCATCTCTCATGGTTCGTTCCCCCTCTGGCATATTCCCCTTCTCTTCCTCTACTGTTATTATCTTCTTTTTCTTTCGTCTTAAATTATGTTGCGTTATTTGATTCAGAAGTATAGATCTGGGATTCAACAGTCTTGCACAATTCACAGCGCTCACTGTAGCACATACCCTCCCCAATGTCTATCACCCAGCCACCGCTCCCTCCCACCCCCAACCACTCCAGTAACACACAGTTTGTTTCCTGAGATTAAGAATTCCTCATATCAGTGAGGTCATGCGATACATGTCTTTCTCTGATTCACTTATTTCACTCAACATAACCCCCTCCAGTTCCATCGATGTCTCTACAAATGGCAACATCTCATTCCTTTTGATGGATGCATAATATTCCATTGTGTATATATACCACCTCCTCTTTATCCATTCATCTGTCGATGGACATCTTGGCTCTTTCCACAGTTTGGCTATTGTGGACATTGCTGCTATAAACTTTGGGGTACACGTATACCTTCGGGTCCCTACATTTTTATCTTTGTGGTGAATACCCAGTAGTCAATTGCTGGATCGAACGGTAGCTCTAATGTCAACTGTTTGAGGATCCTCCATAGTGTTTTCCAGAGTGGTTGCACCAGCTTGCATTCCCACCAACAGTGTAGGAGGGTTCCCGTTTCTCCACATCCCCGCCAACATCTGTCGTTCCCTGACTTGTTAATTTTAGCCATTCTGACAGGTGAGAGGTGGTATCTGATTGTGGTTTTTATTTGGATTTCCCTGATACCGAGCTATGTTGAGCACTTTTTCATGTGCCTGTTGGCCATTTGGATGTCTTCTTTGAAAAAATGTCTGTTCATGTCTTCGGCCCATTTCTTGATTGGATTATTTGTTCTTTGGGTGTTGAGTTGATAATTTCTTTATAGATTTTGGATATTAGCCCTTTATCTGTTATGTCATTTGCACATATTTTCTCCCATTCTGACGGTTGTCTTTTGGTTTTCTGGACTGTTTCTTTTGCTGTGCAAAAGCTTTTTTTATTGTTATGTTAATCACCATATATTACATCATTAGTTTTTGGTTCAGTGTTCCATGATTCATTGTTTGTTCATAACACCCAGTGCTCCATGCAGAACGTACCCTCCTCAATACCCATGACCAGTCTAACCCAAACCCTTACCCCCCCCCCTCTAGAACCTTCACTTTCTTTTTCAGAGTGCATCATCTCTCATGGTTCGTCTCCCCCTCTGTGATACTCCCCTTCAGTTCCTCTCCTGTTATCTTCTTCTTTTTCTCTTTTCTTAAAATATGTTGCGTTATTTGTTTCAGAAGTACAGATCTGTGATTCAACAGTGTGCAGAATTCACAGCACTCACCGTAACACATAACTTCCCCAATGTCTATCACCCAGCCACCCCATCCGTCCCACCCCCAAACACTCCAGTAACACTCAGTTTGTTTCCTAAGTTTAAGAATTCCTCATATCAGTGAGGTCATGCGATACGTGTCTTTCTCTGATTGACTCATTTCACTCAACATAACACCCTCCAGTTCCATCCACATCGTTGCAAATGGCAAGATCTCATTCCTTTTGACGGCTGCATAATATTCCCTTGGGTATATATACCACTTCTTCTTTATCCATTCATCTGTCGATGGACATCTTGGCTCTTTCCACAGTTTGGCTATTGTGGACATTGCTGCTATAAATTTTGGGGTACACGTACCCCTTCGGGTCCCTACATTTGTATCTTTGTTCTAAATACCCTTTAGTACAATTGCTGGATCGAACGGTAGCTCTAATTTCAACTGTTTGAGGTACCTCCATACTGTTTTCCAGAGTGGTTACAGCAGCTTGCCTTCCCACCAACAGTGTAGGAGGGTTCCCCTTTCTCCACATCCCCGCCAACATCTGTCGTTTCCTGACTTGTTAACTTTAGCCATTCTGACGGGTGTGAGGTGGTATCTCATTGAGGTTTTGATTTGGATTTCCCTGATGCCGAGCGATGTTGAGCACTTTTTCATGTGCCTGTTGGCCATTTGGAGGTCTTCTCTGGAAAAATGTCTGTTCATGTCCTCGGCCCATTTCTTGATTGAATTATTTGTTCTTTGGGTGTTGATTTTGATACGTTCTTTATAGATTTTGGATACTACCCCTTTATCTGATATGTCATTTGCAAATATTTTCTCCCATTCTTTCGGTTGTCTTTTGTTTTTGTGGACTGTTTCTTTTGCTGTGCAAAAGCTTTTTTTATTGTTATGTTAATCACCATATATTACATCATTAGTTTTTGGTGCAGTGTTCCACGATTCATTGTTTGTTCCTAACACCCAGTGCTCCATGCAGAACGTGCCCTCCTCAATACCCATCCCCAGGCTAATCCATCCCCCTACCCCCCTCCCCTCTAGAACCCTCACTTTGTTTTTCAGAGTCCATCATCTCTCATGGTTCGTTCCCCCTCTGGCATATTCCCCTTCTCTTCCTCTACTGTTATTATCTTCTTTTTCTTTCGTCTTAAATTATGTTGCGTTATTTGATTCAGAAGTATAGATCTGGGATTCAACAGTCTTGCACAATTCACAGCGCTCACTGTAGCACATACCCTCCCCAATGTCTATCACCCAGCCACCGCTCCCTCCCACCCCCAACCACTCCAGTAACACACAGTTTGTTTCCTGAGATTAAGAATTCCTCATATCAGTGAGGTCATGCGATACATGTCTTTCTCTGATTCACTTATTTCACTCAACATAACCCCCTCCAGTTCCATCGATGTCTCTACAAATGGCAACATCTCATTCCTTTTGATGGATGCATAATATTCCATTGTGTATATATACCACCTCCTCTTTATCCATTCATCTGTCGATGGACATCTTGGCTCTTTCCACAGTTTGGCTATTGTGGACATTGCTGCTATAAACTTTGGGGTACACGTATACCTTCGGGTCCCTACATTTTTATCTTTGTGGTGAATACCCAGTAGTCAATTGCTGGATCGAACGGTAGCTCTAATGTCAACTGTTTGAGGATCCTCCATAGTGTTTTCCAGAGTGGTTGCACCAGCTTGCATTCCCACCAACAGTGTAGGAGGGTTCCCGTTTCTCCACATCCCCGCCAACATCTGTCGTTCCCTGACTTGTTAATTTTAGCCATTCTGACAGGTGAGAGGTGGTATCTGATTGTGGTTTTTATTTGGATTTCCCTGATACCGAGCTATGTTGAGCACTTTTTCATGTGCCTGTTGGCCATTTGGATGTCTTCTTTGAAAAAATGTCTGTTCATGTCTTCGGCCCATTTCTTGATTGGATTATTTGTTCTTTGGGTGTTGAGTTGATAATTTCTTTATAGATTTTGGATATTAGCCCTTTATCTGTTATGTCATTTGCACATATTTTCTCCCATTCTGACGGTTGTCTTTTGGTTTTCTGGACTGTTTCTTTTGCTGTGCAAAAGCTTTTTTTATTGTTATGTTAATCACCATATATTACATCATTAGTTTTTGGTTCAGTGTTCCATGATTCATTGTTTGTTCATAACACCCAGTGCTCCATGCAGAACGTACCCTCCTCAATACCCATGACCAGTCTAACCCAAACCCTTACCCCCCCCCTCTAGAACCTTCACTTTCTTTTTCAGAGTGCATCATCTCTCATGGTTCGTCTCCCCCTCTGTGATACTCCCCTTCAGTTCCTCTCCTGTTATCTTCTTCTTTTTCTCTTTTCTTAAAATATGTTGCGTTATTTGTTTCAGAAGTACAGATCTGTGATTCAACAGTGTGCAGAATTCACAGCACTCACCGTAACACATAACTTCCCCAATGTCTATCACCCAGCCACCCCATCCGTCCCACCCCCAAACACTCCAGTAACACTCAGTTTGTTTCCTAAGTTTAAGAATTCCTCATATCAGTGAGGTCATGCGATACGTGTCTTTCTCTGATTGACTCATTTCACTCAACATAACACCCTCCAGTTCCATCCACGTCGTTGCAAATGGCAAGATCTCATTCCTTTTGACGGTTGCATAATATTCCCTTGTGTATATATACCACTTCTTCTTTATCCGTTCATCTGTCGATGGACATCTTGGCTCTTTCCACAGTTTGGCTATTGTGGACATTGCTGCTATAAACTTTGGGGTACACGTACCCCTACGGGTCCCTACATTTGTATCTTTGTGGTAAATACCCTTTAGTGCAATTCCTGGATCGAACGGTAGCTCTAATTTCAACTCTTTGAGGAACCTCCATACTGTTTTCCAGAGTGCTTACACCAGCTTGCCTTCCCACCAACAGTGGAGGAGGGTTCTCCTTTCTCCACATCCCCGCCAACATCTGTCGTTCCCTGGCTTGTTAATTTTAGCCATTCTGACGGGTGTGAGGTGGTATCTCATTGAGGTTTTGATTTGGATTTCCCTCATACCGAGCTATGTTGAGCACTTTTTCATGTGCCTGTTGGCCATTTGGATGTCTTCTTTGGAAAAATGTCTGTTCATGTCTTCTGCCAATTTCTTCATTGGATTATGTGTTCTTTGGGTGTTGAGGTTGATAAGTTCTTTATCGATATTGGATACTAGCCCTTTATCTGACATGTCATTTGTAAATATTTTCTCCCAATTTCTCGGTTGTCTTTTGGTTTTGTGAACTGTTTCTTTGCTGTGCAAAATCTTTTTTTTTAACTTTTTTATTGTTATGTTAATCACCATATATAACATCATTAGTTTTTGGTGCACTGTTCCATGATTAATTGTTTGTTCAGAGCACCCACTGCTTCATGCAGAATGTGCCCTCCTCAATACCCATCACCAGGCTAAACGATCCCCCTACCCCCCTGCCCTCTAGAACCCTCAGTTTGTTTTTCAGAGTCCATCATCTCTCACGGTTCGTCTCCCCGTCTGACATACTCCACTTCTCTTCATCTCCTGTTATCTACTTCTTTTTCTATTTTCTTAAAATATGTTGCGTTATTTGATTCAGAAGTACAGATCTGTGATTCAACAGTCTTGCACAATACACAGCGCTCACCGTGGCACATACCCTCCCCAATGTCTATCACTCAACCAACCCATCCCGCCCACCCCCAACCACTCCATTCAAACTGTTTGTTTCCTGCGATTAAAAATTCCTCATATCAGTGAGGTCATGCGATAGGTGTCTTTCTCTGATTGACTTATTTCACTCAACATAACACCCTCCAGTTCCATCCGCGTCGTTGCAAATGGCAAGATCTCATTCCTTTTTACGGCTGCATAATATTCCATTGTGTATATATACCACTTCTTCATTATCCGTTCATCTGTCGATGGACATCTTGGCTCTTTCCACAATTTGTCTATTTTGGACATTGCTGCTATAAACATGGGGGTACACGTACCCGTTCGGGTCCCTACATTTGTATCTTTGTGATAGATACCCCGTAGTGCAATTGCTGGATCGAGCGGTAGCTCTAATTTCAACTGTTTGAGGAACCTCCATAATGTTTTCTAGAGTGGTGGCCCCAGCTTGCATTCCCACCAACAGTGGAGGAGGGTTCCCCTTTCTCCACATCCCCGACAACATCTGTCGTTCCCTGACTTGTTAATTTTAGCCATTCTGACGGGTGTGAGGTCGTATCTCATTGAGGTTTTGATTTGGATTTCCCTGATGCCGAGCGATGTTGAGCACTTTTCCATGTGCCTGTTGGCCATTTGGATGTCTTCTTTGGAAAAATGTCTGTTCATGTCTTCGGCCCATTTCTTGATTGGATTATTTGTTCTTTGCGTGTTGAGTTTGGTAAGTTCTTTATAGATTTTTGATACTACCCATTTATCTGATATGTCATTTGCAAATATTTTCTCCCATTCTGTCGTTTGACTTTTGGTTTTGTGGACTCTTCTTTTGTTGTGCAAAAGCTTTATTTTTATTTTTTTATTGTTATGTTAAGCACCATATATTACATCATTACTTTTTGGTGCAGTGTTCCATGATTCATTGTTTGTTCATAACACCCAGTGACCCATGCAGAACGTGCCCTCCTCAATACCCATCACCAGGCTAACCCAAACCCCTACCCACTCCCCTCTAGAGCCCTCACTTTGTTTTTCAGAGTCCATCATCTCTCATGGTTCGTCTCCCCCTCTGACATACTCCCCTTCTCTTCCTCTCCT
This sequence comes from Eumetopias jubatus, assembly GCF_037043125.1. NCBI lineage: Eukaryota > Metazoa > Chordata > Mammalia > Carnivora > Otariidae > Eumetopias > Eumetopias jubatus. Next base: position 389,042 of record NW_028274941.1, on the reverse strand, counting down.
GTTATCTTCTTCTTTTCCTTTTTCTTAAAATATGTTGCGTTTTTTCTTTCAGAAGTACAGATCTGTGATTCAACAGTCTTGCACAATTCACAGCGCTCACCGTAGCACATTCCCTCCCCAATGTCTATCACCCAGCCACCCCAATCCTCCAACCCCCAACCTCTCCAGTCACTCAGTTTGTTTCTTGAGATTAAAAATTCCTCATATCCGTGAGCTCATGCAATACGTTTCTTTCTCTGATTGACTTATTTCACTCAACAGAACACCCTTCAGCTCCATCCACGTCGTTGCAAATGGTAAGATCTCATTCCTTTTGACGGCTGCATAATATTCCATTGTGGATATATACCACCTCTTCTTTATCCATTCATCTGTCGGTGGACATCTTGGCTCTTTCCACAGTTTGGTTATTGTGGATATTCCTGCTATAAAGATTGGGATACACATACACCTTCGGGTCCCTACATTTGTATCTTTGTGGTAAATACCCAGTAGTGAAGTTGATGGATCGAACGGTAGCTCTAATTTTAACTGTTTGAGGAACCTCCATATTGTTTTCCAGAGTGGGTGCACCAGCTTCCATTCCCACCAACAGTGGAGGAGGGTTCTCCTTCCTCCACAACCCCGCCAAAATCTGTCTTCCCTGACTTGTTAATTTTACCCATTCTGACGGTTGTGAGGTGGTATCTCATTGAGGTTTTGATTTGGATTTCCCTGATGCCGAGCGATGTTGAGTACTTTTTCATGTGCCTCTCGGCCATTTGGATGTCTTCTTTGGAAAAATGTCTGTTCATGTCTTCGGCTCATTTCTTGATTGGATTATATGTTCTTTGGGTGTTGAGTTTGATAATTTATTTATAGATTTTGGATACTAGCCCTTTATCTGCTATGTCATTTGCCAATATTTTCTCCCATTCTGTCTCGTGTCTTTTGGTTTTGTGGACTGTTTCTTTAGCCGTGCAAAAGCTATTTTTTTAAATTTTTTACTGTTATGTTAATCACCATATATTAAATCATTAGTTTTTCGTGCAGTGTTCCATGATTCATTGTTTGTTCATAACACCCAGTGCTCCATGGAGACGTGCCCTCCTCAATACCCATCACCACGCTAACTGAAACCCCTACCCCTTCCCCTCTAGAACCCTCACTTTGTTTTTCAGAGTCCATCATCTCTCATGGTTCGTCTTCCCCTCTGACATACTCCCCTTCTCTTCCTCTCCTGTTATCTTCTTCTTTTCCTTTTTATTAAAATATGCTGCTTTATTTGTTTCAGAAGTACAGATCTGTGATTCAACAGTCTTGCACAATTCACAGCGCTCACTGTAGCACATACTCTCCCCAATGTCTATCACCCACCCACCCCATCCCTCCCACCCCCAACCACTCCAATAACACTCAGTTTGTTTCCTGAGATTAAGAATTCCTCATATCAGTGAGTCATGCGATACATGTCTTTCTCTGATTAACTTATTTCACTCAACATAACACCCTCCAGTTCCATCCACGTCTTTGCAAACGGCAACATCTCATTCCTTTTGAAGGCTGCATAATATTCCATTGTGTATATATACCACCTATTCTTTATCCATTCTTCTGTCGAAGGACATCTTGGCTCTTTCCACATTTTGGCTATTGTGGACTTTGCTGCTATAAACTTTGGGGTACACGTACCCCTTCGGGTCCCTACATTTTTATCTTTGTGTTAAATACCCAGTAGTCAATTGCTGTATCGAATGGTAGCACTAATTTCAACTGTTTGAGGATCCTCCATACTGTTTTCCAGATTCGTTTCACCAGCTTGCATTCCCACCAACAGTGGAGGCGGGTTCCCCTTTCTCCACATACCCGCCAACATCTGTCGTTCCCTGACTTGTTAATTTTAGCCATTGTGACAGGTGTGAAGTGGTATCTCATTGAGGTTTGTTTTGGGTTTCCCTGATGCCGAGCGTTGTTGAGCACTTTTTCATGTGCCTGTTGGCCATTTGGATGTCTTCTTTGGAAAAATGTCTGTTCATTTCTTTGGCCCATTTCTTGATTGGATTATTTGTTCTTTGGGTGTTGAGTTTGATATGTTCTTTATAGATTTGGGATACTAGCCCTTTATCTGATATGTCATTTGCCAATATTTTCTCCCATTCTGTCGGTTGTCTTTTGGGTATGTGGCGTGTTTGTCTTGCTGTGCATAAGCTTTTTTCTTAATTGTTATGTTAATCATAACATAACAATGATATATTACATCGTTCGTTTTTGGTGCAGTCTTCCATGATTCATTGTTTGTTCATAACACCCAGTGCTCCATACAGAAAGTACCTTCCTCAATATCCAACACCAGGCTAACCCATCCCCCTACCCCCCTCTCCTCTAGAACCCTCAGTTTTGTTCTCAGATTCCATCATCTCTCATGGTTCGTCTCCCCCTTTGAAATACTCCCCATCTCTTCCTCTCCTGTTATCTTCTTCTTTTCCTTTTTATTAAAATATGTTGCTTTATTTGTTTCAGAAGTACAGATCTGTGATTCAACAGTCTTGCACAATTCACAGCGCTCACCGTAGCACATACTCTCCCCAATGTCTATCACCCAGCCACCCCATCCCTCCCACCCCAACCATTCCAGTATCAATGAATAATGGAACACTGCACGAGAAACTAATGATGTAATATATAGTGATTAACATAACATTAAAAAATAAAAAAAAAAGCTTTTGCACAGCAAAAGAAACAGTCCACAACCCCAAAAGACAACCGACAGGATGGGAGAAAATATTTACAAATGACATATCAGATAAAGGGCTAGTATACAAAATCTATAAAGAACTTATCAAACTCAACACCCAAAGATCAAATAATCCAATCAAGAAATGGGCAGAAGACATGAGGAGACATTTTTCCAAAGAAGACATCCAAATGGACAACAGGCACATGAAAAAGTGCTCAACATCGCTCGGCATCAGGGAAATCCAAATCAAAACCTCAATGAGATGCCATTCACACCCCTCAGAATGGCTAAAATTAAGAAGTCAGGGAACGACAGATGTTGGCGGGCATGTGGAAAAAGGGGAAACCTCCTACACTGTTGGAGGGAATGCAAGCTGGTGCAACCACTCTGGAAAACAGTATGGAGGTTCCTCAAACAGTTGAAATTAGAGCTATCGTTTGATCCAGCAATTGCACTACTGGGTATTTACCCCAAAGATACAAATGTAGGGACCCGAAGGGGTACGTGTACCCCAATGTTTATAGCAGCAATGTCCACAATAGCCAAACTGTGGAAAGAGGCAAGATGTCCATCGACAGAGGAATGGATAAAGAAGTGGTGGTATATATACACAATGGAATATTATGCAGCCGTCAAAAGGAATGAGATCTTGCCATTGGCAGCGACGTGGATGGAACTGGAGGGTGTTATGTTGAGTGAAATATGTCAATCAGAGAAAGACATGTATCGCATGACCTCACGGATATGAGGAATTCTTAATCTCAGGAAACAAACTGAGTGTTACTGGAGTGGTTGGGGTTGGGATGGATGGGGTGGCTTCGTGATAGACATTGGGGAGGGTATGTGCTACGGTGAGCCCTGTGAATTGTGCAAGAGTGTTGAATCACAGATCTGTACTTCTGAAACAAATAACGCAACATATTTTAAGAAAAAAGAGAAAAAAGAAGGGAACAGGAAAGGAAGAGAAGGGGAGTATGTGAGAGGGTGAGAGGAACCATGACAGATGATGGACTCTGAAAAACAAACTGAGGGTTCTAGAGGGGAGGGGCGTAGGGGCATCTGTTAGCCTGGTGATGGGTATTGAGGAGAGCACGTTCTGCATGGAGCACTGGGTGTTATGAAGAAAAAATGAGTCATGGAACACTGCAGCAAAAATTAATGATGTAATATATGGTGTTTAACATAAGAATAAGAAAATTAAACAAAAACTGAGGGAAAGAAAGGCCGGTGGCGGAGATGCCTCTCGGCTCAGCTCTTGTTCCTGGGGCTAGTACCCTTTCCCCTGTGTACTTGCAGGCCGAGAGCCAACCATCTAAGTCGATGGAAACACGCTGCAGAAAACCCCGACTTCGGCCAGATTAGGCCTTCCTGAGTGTGGAAACCTTTTGCTGTGTGAATGCGGGCGAGCGCTGCCAGCGAGTCCAAAACCATTTTCCAGAGAGACGGATTCCGCGGCAGAAGGGAGAACAAAATTCCCCACTTCTTTCCTGAAGCCAGCCCAGCGGCCGCCCCCATGAGCATGCAAGTCTCACTGCTCGCGTACCAACGCAAGGAAACAGTAAGGTAGGGGACCGTGTTGTAAAGAGCCTCACTGTTCCAGAGAGTGGAAACACTTGGAGTGTGTGTGCGTGAGAGCCTGGGAGAGGAGTCCACTACGTTACGAGGCGAGAGAAACGAACTCGGGCATCCGCACCTCTCCCACCAGCTCTCAGTGGCAGAAATGCTAGCACTCCTCCAACATGAGTGCGTGCAGGCCTATGTTTCAGGACTCTCCTTGAAAGGCCCAACACTGTGGAGAAACCACGCTTTACCTCCCGCCGGTCCGTAGCGGAGAGGACGCTGTAAGTTGTGCGCTGTGCTTGAGAGCCCGGCGAACGGCTTCCTTATGTAAAACTGAGATAAAGAAAGGCCGGTGGCGGAGACGCCTCTCCGCTCATCTTGTTCCTTGGGCTGGTACCCTTGCCACGGTGTGCTCGCAGGCCGAGAGCCAAGCAAATAAGTCGAGGGAAACACACTGTAGAAAATCCCGTGTTCGGCCAGTTTAGGCCTTCCTGAGGGTGGAAACCTTTTGCTGTGTGAATGCGGGCGAGCACTGCCAGGGAGTCCAAAACCATTTTCCGAGGGAGACTGAGGCCGCGGCAGAAGGGAGAACACAACTCCCCACTTGCTTCCTCAAGCCAGCCCAGCGGCCGCCCCCTTGGGAATGCAAGTCTCACTGCTCGCGTACTAAAACAACGTAACAGTACTGTAGCGGAACCCTGTTGTAGATAGCCTCACTGCTGCGGGGAGTGGGAACACCTGGAGTGCCTGTGCGTAAGAGCCTGGCACACGAGTCCCCTAAGTCCCTGGGCGAGAGAAACGGATTCGTGCAGCCGCACCTCGCCCACCATCTCTAAGGATCAGAATGCTAGCACTCCTCAGGCCTGTGTACGTGCAGGCCTAAGTTGCAGGCCCCACCCTGGAAGACACAACACTGTGGAGAAAGCGCGCTTTACCTCCCGCCGGTCCGTAGCGGAGAGGACGCTGTATGCTGTGCACTGTGCTTGAGAGCCCGGCGAACGGCTTCCTTAAGTAAAACCGAGGGAAAGAAAGGCCGGTGGCGGAGACGCCTCTCGGCCCACCTCTTGTTCCTGGGGCTAGTAACCTTGCCCCGGTGTGCTTGCAGGCCGAGAGCCAAGTCGAGGGAAACACACTACAAAATCCCGACTTCAGCCAAATTAGGCCTTCCTGAGGGTGGAAACCTTTGGCTGTGTGAATGCGGGCAACCACTGCCATCGAGTCCAAAACCATTTTCCGAGGGAGACTGAGGCCGCGGCAGAAGGGAGAACACAACTCCCTACTTGTTTCCTGAAGCCAGGCCTGCGGCCGCCCCCTTTACCATACAACTCTCACTGCTCGCGTACCAACGCAAGGAAACAGTAGGGTAGGGTATCGTGTTGTAGAGCCTCACTGTTCTGGAGAGTGGAAACATTTGGAGTGTGTGTGCGTGAGAGCCTGGTAGAGGAGGCCCCTACGTTACTAGCGAGAGAAACGAACTCGGGCATCCGCACCTCTCCCACCAGCTCTCAGTGGCAGAATGCTAGCACTCCTCCAACATGAGTGCGTGCAGGCCTATGTTTCAGGACTCTCCTTGAAAGGCCCAACACTGTGGAGAAACCGCGCTTTACCTCCCGCCGGTCTGTAGCGGAGAGGACGCTGTATGCTGTGCGCTGTGCTTGAGAGCCCGGCGAACGGCTTCCTTATGTAAAACTGAGATAAAGAAAGGCCGGTGGCGGAGACGCCTCTCGGCTCAGCGCTTGTTCCTTGGGCTGGTACCCTTGCCACGGTGTGCTCGCAGGCCGATGGCCAAGCAACTAAGTCGAGAGAAACACACTGTAGAAAATCCCGTGTTCGGCCAGATTAGGCCTTCCTGAGGGTGGAAACCTTTTGCTGTATGAATGTGGGCGAGAAGAGCCAGCGAGTCCAAAACCATTTTGCGAGGGAGACTGAGGCCGGGCAGAATGGAGAACAAAACTCCCCACTTGTTTCCTGAAGCCAGCCCAGCGGTCGCCCCCTGGGTTTCCAGGTCTCACTCCTCGCGTACCAAAACAATTAAGAGTAATGTATGGAAACCGTGTTGTACATAGCCTCACTGTTGCGGGGCGTTGGAACACCTGGAGTGCCTGTGCGTAAGAGCCTGGCAGACGAGTCCCCTAAGTTACTGGGCGAGAGAAACGGATTCGTGCAGCCACACCTCTCCCACCAGCTCTCAGATTCAGAATGCTAGCACTCCTCCGGCCTGTGTGCGTGCAGGCCTAAATTTCAGGCCTCTCCCTGGAAGGCACAACACTGTGGAGAAACCGCGCTGTATCTCCCGCCGGTCCCTAGCGGAGAGGACGCTGTATGCTCTGCGCTGTGTTTGAGAGGCCGGCGAATGGCTTCCCTATGTAAAACCGAGGGAAAGAAAGGCCGGTGCCGGAGATGCCTCTCGGCTCAGCTCTTGTTCCTGGGGCTAGTACCGTTGCCCCGGTGTGCTTGCAGGCCGAGAGCCAAACTCCTATGTCGAGGGAACCACACTGTAGAAATTCCTTACTACGGCCAGACTAGGCCTTCCTGAGGGTGGACGCCTTCTGCTGTGTGAATGCGGGCGAGCACTGCCAGCGAGTCCAAAACCATTTTCCGAGGGAGACTGAGGCCGCGGCAGAAGGGAGAACACAACTCCCCACTTGTTTCCTGAAGCCAGGCCTGCGGCCGCCCCCTTAAACATACAAGTCTCACTGCTCGCGTACCAACGCCAGGAAACAGTAGGGTAGGGGACCGTGTTGTACAGAGCCTCACTGTTCCCGATAGTGGAAACACTTGGAGTGTATCTGCGTGAGAGCCTGGGAGAGGAGTCCCCTACTTTGCTGGGTGAGAGAAATGAACTCCGGCAGCCGCACCTCTCCCACCAGCTCTCAGTGGCAGAATGCTAGCACTCCGCCGGCATGGGTGCGTGCAGGCCTAAGTTGCAGGCCCCTCCTTGAAAGGCCCAACACTGTGGAGAAACCGCGGTTTAGCTCCCGCCGGTCCCTAGCAGAGAGGACGCTGTATGGTCAGCGCTGTGCTTGAGAGCCCGGCGAACGGCTTTCCTATGTAAAACCGAGGGAAAGAAAGGCCGGTGCCGGAGACGCCTCTCGGCTCAGCTCTTGTTCCTGGGGCTAGTACCGATGCCCCGGTGTCCTTGCAGGCCGAGAGCCAGCCTCTTAAGTCGAGGGAACCACACTGTAGAAATTCCTTACTTCGGCCAGACTAGGCCTTCCTGAGGGTGGAAACCTGCTGTGTGAATGCTGGCGAGCACTGCCAGCGAGTGTAAAACCATTTTCCGAGGGAGACTGAGCCCGCGGCAGAAGGGAGAACACAACTCCCAACTTGTTTCCTGAAGTCGGTCCTGCCGCTGCCCACTTGTGCATGCAAGTCTCACTGCTCGCGTACCAACGCAAGGAAACAGTAGGTTAGGGGACCGTGTTTTACAGAGCCTCACTGTTCCCGAGAGTGGAAACACTTGGAATGTGTGTGCGTGAGACCCTGGGAGACGAGTCCACTACGTTATTGGGTGAGAGAAACGAACTCGGGCAGCCGCACCTCTCACACCAGCTCTCAGTGGCAGAATGCTAGCACTCCTCCGGCATGGCTGCGTGCAGGCCTAGGTTGCAGGCCCCTCCTGGGAAGGCCCAACACTGTGGAGAAACCGCGCTTTAGCTCCCGCCGCGCCCTAGCGGAGAGGACGCTGTATGCTATGCGCTGTGCTTGAGAGTCCGGCGAACGGCTTCCCTATGTAAAACCGAGGAAAAGAAAGGCCGGGGCCGGAGACGCCTCTCGGCTCAGCTCTTGTTCCTGGGGCTAGTACCGTTGCCCCGGGGTGCTTGCAGGCCGAGAACCAACCACTTAAGTCGAGGGAAGCACACTGTAGAAATTCCTTACTTCGTCTAGACTAGGCCTTCCTGAGGGTGGAAACATTTTGCTGTGTGAATGCGGGCGAGCACTGCCAGCGAGTCCAAAACCATTTTCCAAGAGAGACTGAGGCCGCGGCAGAAGGGAGAACACAACTCCCCACTTGTTTCCTGAAGCCAGGGCAGCGGCTGCCCCCTTGAGCATGCAAGTCCCATTGCTCGTGTACCAACGCAAGGAAACAGTAGGGTAGGGTACCCTGGTGTAGAGCCTCACTCTTCCGGAGAGTGGAAACACCTGGAGTGTGTGTGCGTGAGAGCCTAGTATAGGAGTGCCCTACGTTACTGGGCGAGAGAAAGGAACTCGGGCAGCCGCACCTCTCCCACCAGCTCTCACTGGCAGAATGCTAGCACTCCTCCTCCATGTGTGCCTACAGGCCTAAGTTGAAGGCCCCTCCTTGAAAGGCCCAACACTGTGGAGAAACCGCGCTTTAACTCCCGCCGGTCCCTAGCGGAGAAAATGATGAATGCTGTGCGCTGTGCTTGAGAGCCAGGCGAACGGCTTCTCTATGTAAAACCGAGGGAAAGAAAGGCCGGTGCCGGAGACGCCTCTCGGCTCAGCTCTTGTTCCTGCGTCTAGTAACGTTGCCCCGGTGTGCTTGCAGGCCGAGAGCCAACCACCTTAGTCGAGGAAAACACACTGTAGAAATTCCCGACTTTGGCCAGATTAGGCCTTCCTGAGGGTCTAAACCTTTTGCTGTGTGAATGGGGGGGGGGAATACTGCCAGCGATTCCAAAACCATTTAGCGAGGGAGACTGAGCCCGCGGCAGGAGGGAAAACACAACTCCCCACTTGTTTCCTGAAGCCAGGCCTGCGGCCGCCACCTTTACCATGCAACTCTCACTGCTCGCGTACCAAAGCAAGGAAACAGTAGGGTAGGGGACCGTGTTGTACAGAGCCTCACAGTTCCCGTGAGTGGAAACACTTAGAGTGTGTGTGCGTCAGAGCCTGGGAGACGAGTCCCCTACGTTACTGGGCGAAAGAAACGAACTCGGGCATCCGCACCTCTCCCACCAGCTCTCAGTGGCAGAATGCTAGCACTCCTCCGGCCTGTGTGAGTGCAGGCCTAAGTTGCAGGCCCCTCCCTGGAAGACACAACAGTGTGGAGAAACCGCGCTTTACCTCCCGCCGTTGTCTAGCGGAGAGGACGCTGTATGCTGTGCGCTGTGCCTGAGAGTCCGGCGAACGGCTTCCCTATGTAAAACCGAGGGAAAGAAAGGCCGGTGCCGGAGACGCCTCTCGGCTCAGCTTTTGTTCCCGTGGTGTTACCCTTGCCCCGGTGTGCTTGCAGGCCGAGAGCCAACCTCCTAAGTCCAGGGAACCACACTGTAGAAATTCCTTACTTCGGCTAGACTAGGGCTTCCTGAGGGTGGAAACCTTTTGCTGTGTGAATGCGGGCGAGCACTGCCAGCAAGTCCAAAGCGATTTTCGGAGGGAGACTGAGGCCGCGGCAGAAGGGAGAACACAACTCCCCACTTGTTTCCTGAAGCCAGCCCAGGGCCGCCCCCTTGGGTATTCAAGTCTCACTTCCCGCGTACCAAAACAAAGAAACAGTACTGTAGGAAACCGTGTTATAGATAGCCTCATCGTTGTGGGGAGTGGGAACACAGGCAGTGCCTGTGCGTAAGAGCCTGGCATACGAGTCCCCTAAGTTACTGGGCGAGAGAAACGGTTTCGGGAAGCCACACCACTCCCACCATCTCAGTATCAGAATGCTAGCACTCCTCCGGCCTGTGTGTGTGCAGGCCTAATTTGCAGGCCTCTCTGTGGAAGGCACAACACTGTGGACCGGCAGGAGTTAAAGCGCGGTTTCTCCACAGTGTTGTGCCTTTCAAGGAGGGGCCTTCAACTTAGGCCTGCAGGCACACAGGGAGGAGGAGTGCTAGCATTCTGCCACTGAGAGCTGGTGGGAGAGGTGCGGCTGCCCGAGTTCGTTTCTCTCTCCCAGTAACGTAGGGGACTCGTCTCCCAAGCTCTCATGCACACACACTCCAAGTGTTTCCACTCTCCGGAGCAGTGAGGCTCTGTACAACACGGTCTCCTACCCCACTGTTTCCTTGCGTTGGTAGGCGAGCAGTGAGAGTTGCATGGGTAAGGGGGCGGCCGCAGGCCTGGCTTCAGGAAACAAGTGGGGAGTTGTGTTCTCCCTTCTGCCGTGGCCTCAGTCTGCCTCAGAAAATGGTTTTGGACTCGCTGGCAGTGCTCGCCCGCATTCACACAGCAAAAGGTTTCGACTCTCAGGACGGCCTAATCTGGCCGAAGACGGGATTTTCTACAGTGTGTTTCCCTCGACTTAGGTGCTTGGCTCTCGGCCTGCAAGCACACCGGGGCAACGTTACTAGACGCAGGAACAAGAGCTGAGCCGAGAGGCGTCTCCGACACCGGCCTTCATTTCCCTCGGTTTTCCATAAGGAAGCCGTTCGCCGGGCTCTCAAGCACAGCGCACAAAATACAACTTTTTCGCCGCTAGGGACCGGCGGGAGCTAAAGCGCGGTTTCTCCACAGGGTTGGGCCTTTCAAGTAGGGTCCTTCAACTTAGGCTTAGAGATAAACATGCGGCAGGAGTGCTACCATTCTGCCACTGAGAGCTGGTGGGAGAGGTGCGGCTACCGAGTTCGTTTCTCTCGCCCTATAACGTAGTGGACACGTCTCCCAGGCTCGCATGCACACACACTCCAAGTGTATCCACTCTCCGGAACACTGAGGCTCTGTACAACCCGGTACCCTACCCTACTGTTTCCGTGCGTTGTTTCGCGAGCAGTGAGTCTTGCATGGTCAAGGGGGCGGCCTCAGGCCTGACTTTAGGAAACAAGTGGGGAGTTGTGTTCTCCCTTCTGCCGCGGCCTCAGTCTAGCTCGGAAAATGGTTTTGGACTCGCTGGCAGTGCTCGCCCGCGTTCACACAGCAAAAGGCTTCCACCCTCAGGAAGGCCTAGTCCTATCGAAGTAAGGAATTTCTACAGTGTGGTTCCCACGACTTAGGAGATTGGCTCTCGGCCTGCAAGCACACTGGGGCAACGGTACTAGCCCCAGGACAAGAGCTGAGCCGAGACGCGTCTCCGGCACCGGCCTTTCTTTCCCTCGATTTTACATAGGGAAGCCGTTCGCCGGACTCTCAAGCACAGCGCACAGCATACAGCTTCCTCTCCGCTAGGGACCGCCGTGAGCTAAAGCGCGGTTTCTCCACAGTGTTGTGCCTTCCAGGGAGGGGCCTTCAACGCAGGCATGCACGCACACAGGCCGGAGGAGTGCTAGCATTCTGATCCTGAGAGCTGGTGGGAGAGGTGCGGCTGCACGAATCCGTTTCTCTCGCCCAGGAACTTAGGGGACTCGTATGCCAGGCTCTTACGCACAGGCACTGCCTGTGTTCCCACTCCCCACAACGATGAGGCTATCTATAACACGGTTCTCCCACAGTACGGTTTCTTTGTTTTGGTACGCGAGCAGTGAGACTTGAATACCCAAGGGGGCGGCCCTAGGCTGGCTTCAGGAAACAAGTGGGGAGTTGTGTTCTCCCTTCTGCCGCGGCCTCAGGCTCCCTCGGAAAATCGTTTTGGACTTGCTGGCAGAGCTCGCCCGAATTCACACAGCAAAAGGTTTCCACCCTCAGGAAGGCCTAGTCTGGCCGACGTAAGGAATTTCTACAGTGTGGTTCCCTGGACTTAGGAGGTTGGCTCTCGGGCTGCAAGCACACCGGGGCAAGGGTACTACCTCAGGAACAAGAGCTGAGCCCAGAGGCGTCTCCGGCACCGGCCTTTCTTTCCCTCGGTTTTACATAGGGAAGACGTTCGCCGGACTCTCAGGCACAGCGCACAGCATACAGCGTCCTCTCCGCTAGGGAACGGTGGGAGGTAAAGTGCGGTTTCTCCACAGTGTTGTGCCTTCCAGGGAGGGGCCTGCAACTTAGGCCTGCACGCACATATGCCAAAGGAGTGCTAGCATTCTACCACTGAGAGCTGGTGGGAGACGTGCGGCTGCCCGTGTTCGTTTCACTCGCCCAGTAAAGTAGGGGACTCGTCTTCCGGGCTCTCACGCACACACACTCCAAGTGTTTCCACTCTCTGGAACAGTGAGGCTCTGTACAACACGGTCCCTTACCTTACTGTTTCCTTGCGTTGGTACGCGAGCAGTGAGACTTGCACGCTCAAGGGGGCGGCCGCTGGGCTGGCTTCAGGAAAGAAGTGGGGAGTTGTGTTCTCCCTTCTACCGCAGCCTCAGGCTCCCTCGAAAATGGTTTTGGACTCGCTGGCAGTGCTCGCCCGCATTCACAGAACAAAAGGATTCCCCCCTCAGGAAGGCCAAATTGGCCGAAATCGGTGTTTTCTGCAGTGTGTTTCCACCGAGTGAGTTGGTTGGCTCTCGGCCTGCAAGTACACCGGGGCAAGGGTACTAGCCACAGGAACAAGAGCTGAGCCGAGAGGCGTATCCGACACCGGCCTTCCATTCCCTCAGTGTTTTTTTTTTTATTTTTTTAATTGTTATGTTAATCACCATATATTACATCATTAGTTTTTGGTGCAGTGTTCCATGATTAATTGTTTGTTCATAACACCCAGTGCCCCATGCACAACGTGCCCTCCTCAATACCCATCACCAGGCTAACATGCCCCTACCACCCTCCCCTATCGAACCCTCAGTTTGTTTTTCAGAGTCCATCATCTCTCATGGTTCGTCTCCCCTCTGACATACTCCCCTTCCCTTCCTCTCCTGTTATCTTCTTCCTTTTCTTTCTTCTTAAAATATGTTGCGTTATTTGATTCAGAAGTACAGATCTGTGATTCAACAGTCTTGCACAATTCAGAGTGCTCACCGTAGCACATACCCTCCCCAATGTCTATCACCCAGCCACCCCATCTCTCCCACACCCAACCACTCCAGTAACACTCAGTTTGTTTCCTGAGATTAAGAATTCCTCATATCAGTGACGTCATGCGATACGTGTCTTTCTCTGATTGACTTATTTCACTCAACATAACACCCTCCAGTTCCATCCACGTCGTTGCAAATGGCAAGATCTCATTCCTTTGACAGCTGCATAATATTCCATTGTGAATATATACCACGTCTTCTTTATCCGTTCATCGGTCGCTGGACATCTTGGCTCTTTCCACAGTTTGGCTATTGTGGACATTGCTGCTATAAACACTGGGGTACACGTACCCCTTCCCCCTACATTTGTAACGTTCTGGTAACTCCCCTGTAGTGCAATTGCTGGCTCGAACAGTAGCTCGAAATTCAACTGTTTGAGGAACCTCGATACTGTTTTCCAGAGAGGTTGCAGCAGCTTGCATTCCCACCAACAGTGGAGGAGGGTTCCCCTTTCTCCACATCCCCGCCATCTGTCGTTCCCTGACTTGTTAATTTTAGCCATTCTGACGGGTGTGAGGTGGTATCTCATTGAGGTTTTGATTTGGATTTCCCTCATGCCGAGCGATGTTGAGCACTTTTTCATGTGCCTGTTGGCCATTTGGATGTCTTCTTTGGAAAAATGTCTGTTCATGTCTTCGGCCCATTTCTTGATTGGATTATATGTTCTTTGGGTGTTGAGTTTTATAAGTTAGTTATAGATTTTGGATACTAGCCCTTTATCTGATATGTCATTTGAAAATATTTTCTCCCCTTCTATCTGGTGTCTTTTGGTTTTGTGGACTGTTTCTTTAGCTGTGCAAAAGCTTTCTTTTAAATTTTTGTTGTTATGTTAAGCACCATATATTACATCATTAGTTTTTCGTGCAGTGTTCCATGATTCATTGTTTGTTCATAACACCCAGTGCTCCATGCAGAACGTGCCCTCCTCAATATGTATCCATCACCAGGCTAACCCAAACCCCTACCGTCCTCCCCGCTAGAACCCTCACTATATTTTTAAGAGTCCGCCAACTGTCATGGTTCGTCTCCCCCTCTGACATACTCCCCTTCTCTTCCTCTCCTGTTATCTTCTTCTTTTCCTTTTCTTAAAATATTTTGCGTTATTTGTTTCAGAAGTACAGATCTGTGATTCAACAGTCTTGCACAATTCACAGCGCTCACCATAGCACATACCCTCCCCAAAGTCTATCACCCAGCCACCCCATCCCTCCCACCCCCAACCACTCCAGTAACACTCAGTTTGTTTCCTGAGATTAAGAATTCCTCATATCAGTGAGGTCATGCGATACATGTCTTTCTCTGATTGACTTATTTGACTCAACATAACACCCTCCAGTTCCATCCATGTCTTTGGAAATGGCAACATCTCATTCCTTTTGATGGCTGCATAATATTCCATTGTGTATATATACCACTTCTTCTTTATCCATTCATCTGTCAATGGACATCTTGGCTCTTTCCACAATTTGGCTATTTTAGACATTGCTGCTATAAACTTTGGGGTACACGTACACCTTCGGGTCCCTACATTTGTATCTTTGTGGTGAATACCCAGTAGTCAATTGCTGGATCGAAAGCTGGCTCTAAAGTCAACTCTTTGAGGATCCTCCATACTGTTTTCCAGAGTGGTTGCACCAGCTTGCATTCCCACCAACAGTGTAGGAGGGTTCCCGTTTCTCCATATCCCCGCCAACATCTGTCGTTCCCTGACTTGTTAATTTTAGCCATTCTGACGGGTGTGAGGTGGTATCTCATTGAGGTTTTGATTTGGATTTCCCTGATACCGAGCTATGTTGAGCACTTTTTCATGTGCCTGTTGGCCATTTGGATGTCTTCTTTGAAAAAATGTCTGTTCATGTCTTCTGCCAATTTCTTCATTAGACTATGTGTTCTTTGGGTGTTGAGTTTGATAAGTTCTTTATCGATTCTGGATACTAGCCCTTTATCTGATATGTCATTTGCACATAGTTTCTCCCATTCTGTCGGTTGTCTTTTGGTTGTGTGGACTGTTTCTTTTGCTGTGCCAAATCTTTTTTTTTTTAATTTTTTATTGTTATGTTAATCACCATATATTACAGCATTAGTTTTTGGTGCACTGTTCCATGATTAATTGTTTGTTCATAACACCCACTGCTCCATGCAGAACGTGCCCTCCTCAATACCCATCACCAGGCTAACCGATCCCCCTACCCCCCTCCCCTCTAGAAACCTCAGTTTGTTTTTCAGAGTCCATCATCTCTCATGGTTCATCTCCCCGTCTGACATACTCCCCCTCTCTTCATCTCCTGTTATCTACTTCTTTTTCTATTTTCTTAAAATTTGTTGCGTTATTTGATTCAGAAGTACAGATATGTGATTCAACAGTCCTGCACAATTCACAGCGCTCACCGTGGCACATACCCTACCCAATGTCTATCACCCAGCCAACCCATCCATCCCACCTCCAACAACTCCATTCAAACAGTTTCTTTCCTGAGATTAAAAATTCCTCATATCAGTGAGGTCATGCGATAGGTGTCTTTCTCTGATTGACTCATTTCACTCAACATAACACCCTCCAGTTCCATCCACGTCGTTGCAAATGGCAAGATCTCATTCCTTTTGACGGCTGCATAATATTCCATTGTGTATATATACCACTTCCTCTTTATCCGTTCATCTGCCCATGGACATCTTGGCTCTTTCCACAGTTTGGCTATTGTGGACATTGCTGCTATAAACTTTGGGGTACACGTACCCGTTCGGGTCCCTACATTTGTATCTTTGTGGTAAATACCCAGTAGTGCAATTGCTGGATCGAACGGTAGCTCTAATTTCAACTGTTTGAGGAACCTCCATACTGTTTTCCAGAGTGGTGGCCCCAGCTTGCATTCCCACCAACAGTGTAGAAGGGTTCCCCTTTCTCCACATGCCCGCCAACATCTGTCGTTCCCTGACTTGTTAATTTTAGCCATTCTGACGGGTGTGAGGTGGTATCTCATTGAGGTTTTGATTTGGATATCCCTGATGCCGAGCGATGTTCAGCACTTTTTCATGTGCCTGTTGGCCATTTGGATGTCTTCTTTGGAAAAATGTCTGTTCATGTCTTCTGCCCATTTCTTGATTGGATTATTTGTTCTTTGCGTGTTGAGTTTGGTAAGTTCTTTATAGATTTTGGGTACTACCCATTTATCTGATATGTCATGTGCAAATATTTTCTCCCATTCTGTCGTTTGTCTTTTGGTTTTGTGGACTCTTTCTTTTGCTGTGCAAAGCTTTATTTTTATTTTTTTATTGTTATGTTAAGCACCATATATTACATCATTAGTTTTTGGTGCAGTGTTCCCTGATTCATTGTGTGTTAATAACACCCAGTGCTCCATGGAGAAATGCCCTCCTCAATACCCATCTCCTGGCTAACCCATCCCCCTACCCCCTTCCCCTCTAGAACGCCCAGTTTGTTTTTAGAGTCCATCATCTCTCATGGTTCGTCTCCCCCTGTGGCATACTCCCCTTCTCTTCCTCTCCTGTTATCTTCTTCTTTTCCTTTTTTCTTAAAATATGTTGCGTTATTTGATTCAGAAGTGCAGATCTGTGATTCAACAGTCTTGCACAATTCACAGCGCTCAGCGTAGCACATACCCTCCCCAATGTCTATCACCCAGCCACCCCATTCCTCACACCCCCAACCACTCCAGTAACACTCTGTATCCGGAGATTAAGAATTCCTCATATCAGTGAGGTCATGCGATACGTGTCTTTCTCTGATTGACTTATTTCACTCAACATAACACCCTCCAGTTCCATCCGCGTCGTTGCAAATGGCAAGATCTCATTCATTTTGACGGCTGCATATTATTCCATTGTGTATATATACCACCTCTTCTTTATCCATTCATCTGTCGATGGACATCTTGGCTCTTGCCACAGTTTGGCTATTGTGGACATTGCTGCTATAAACATTGGGGTACACGTACCCCTCGGGTCACTACATTTGTATCTTTGTGGTAAATACCCAGTAGTGCAATTCCTGGATCGAACGGTAGCTCTAATTTCAACTGTTTGAGGAACCTCCGTACTGTTTTCCAGAGTGGTTGCACCAGCTTTCAATCCCACCAACAGTGTAGGAGGGATCCCCTTTCTCCACATGCCCGCCAACATCTGTCGTTCCCTGACTTGTTAATTGTAGCCATTCTGACGGGTGTGAGGTGGTATCTCATTGAGGTTTTCATTTGGATTTCCTTGATGCCGAGCGATGTTGAGCACTTTTTCATGTGCCTGTTGGCGATTTGGATGTCTTCTTTGGAAAAATGTCTGTTCATGTCTTCTGCCCATTTCTTGATTGGATTATTTGTTCTTTGGGTGTTGAGTTTGATAAGTTCTTTATAGATTTTGGATACTAGCCCTTTATCTGTTATGTCATTTGCACATATTTTCTCCCATTCTGTCGGTTGTCTTTTGGTTTTGTGGACTGTTTCTTTTACTGTGCAAAAGCTTTTTTTTATTGTTATGTTAATCACCATATATTACATCATTAGTTTTTCGTGCACTGTTCCATGATTAATTGTTTGTTCATAACACCCACTCCTCCATGCAGAACGTGCCCTCCTCAATACCCATCACCAGGCTAACCGATCCCCCTAACCCCCTCCCCTCTAGAACCCTCAGTTTGTTTTTCAGAGTCCCTCATCTCTCATGGTTCCTCTCCCCGTCTGACATACTCCCACACTCTTCATCTCCTGTTATCTACTTCTTTTTCTATTTTCTTAAAATGTGTTGCGTTATGTGATTCAGAAGTACAGATCTGTGATTCAACAGTCTTGTACAATTCACAGCGCTCACCGTGGCACATACCCTCCCCAATGTCTATCACCAGGCCAACCCATCCCTCCCAACCCCAACCATTCCATTCAAACAGTTTCTTTCCTGAGATTAAAAATTCCTCATATCAGTGAGGTCATGCGATAGGTGTCTTTCTCTGATTGACTTATTTCACTCAACATAACACCCTCCAGTTCCATCCGCATCGTTGCAAATGGCAAGATCTCATTCCTTTTGACGGCTCCATAATATTCCATTGTGTATATATACCACTTTTCTTTATCCGTTCATCTGTCGATGGACATCTTGGCTCTTTCTACAATTTGGCTATTTTGGACATTGCAGCTATAAACATTGGGGTACACGTACCCGTTCGGGTCCCTACATTTGTATCTTTGTGGTAAATACCCAGTAGTGCAATTGCTGGATTGAACGGTAGCTCTAATTTCAACTGTTTGAGGAACCTCCATACTTTTTCCAGAGTGGTGCCCCAGCTTGCATTCCCACCAACATTGGAGGAGGGTTCCCCTTTCTCCACATGCCCGCCAACATCTGTCGTTCCCTGACTTGTTAATTTTAGGCATTCTGACGGGTGTGAGGTGGTATGTCATTGAGGTTTTGATTTGGATTTCCCTGATGCCGAGGGATTTTGAGCACTTTTTCATGTGCCTGTTGGCGATTTGGATGTCTTCTTTGGAAAAATGTCTGTTCATGTCTTCTGCCCATTTCTTGATTGGATTATTTGTTCTTTGGGTGTTGAGTTTGATAAGTTCTTTATAGATTTTGGCTACTAGCCCTTTATCTGTTATGTCATTTGCACATATTTTCTCCCATTTTGTCGGTTGCCTTTTGGTTTTGTGCACTGTTTCTTTTGCTGTGCAAAAGCTTTTTTTATTGTTATGTTAATCACCATATATTACATGATTAGTTTTTGGTGCAGTGTTCCATGATTCATTGTTTGTTCATAACACCCAGTGCTCCATGCAGAACGTTCTCTCCTCAATACCCATCACCAGGCTAACCCAAACCCCTATCCCCCTCCCCTCTAGAACCCTCACTTTCTTTTTCAGAGTGCATCATCTCTCATGGTTCATCTCCCCCTCTGTGATACACCCCTTCAGTTCCTCTACTGTTATCTTCTTCTTTTTCCTTTTTCTTAAAATATGTTGCGTTATTTGTTTCAGAAGTACAGATCTGTGATTCAACAGTGCGCAAAATTCACAGCGCTCACCGTAGCACATACCCTGCCCATTGTCTATCACCCAGCCACCCCATCCCTCCCACCCCCAACCACTCTAGTAACACTCAGTTTGTTTCCTAAAATTAAGAATTCCTCATATCAGTGAGGTAATGCGATACGTGTCTTTCTCTGATTGACTCATTTCACTCAACATAGCACCCTCCAGTTCCATCCACGTCGTTGCAAATGGCAAGATCTCATTCCTTTTGATGGCTGCATAATATTCCCTTGTGTATATTTGCCACTTCTTCTTTATCCATTCATCTGTCGATGTACATCTTGGCTCTTTCCACAGTTTGGTTATTGTGGACATTGCTGCTATAAATTTTGGGGTACACGTACCCCTTCGGGTCCCTACATTTGTACCTTTGTTCTAAATACCCTTTAGTACAATTGCTGGATCGAACGGTAGCTCTAATTTCAACTGTTTGAGGAACCTCCATACTGTTTTCCAGAGTGGTTACACCAGCTTGCCTTCCCACCAACAGTGTAGGAGGGTTCCCCTTTCTCCACATCCCCGCCAACATCTGTCGTTTCCTGATTTGTTAATTTTAGCCATTCTGACGGGTGTGAGGTTGTATCTCATTGAGGTTTTGATTTGGATTTCCCTGATGCCGAGCGATTTTGAGCAGTTTTTCATGTGCCTGTTGGCCATTTGGAAGTCTTCTCTGGAAAAATGTCTGTTCATGGCCTCGGCCCATTTCTTGATTGGATTATTTGTTCTTTGGGTGTTGAGTTTGATAAGTTCTTTATAGATTTTGGATACTACCCCTTTATCTGATATGTCATTTGCAAATATTTTCTCCCATTCTTTCGGTTGTCTTTTGGTTTTGTGGACTGTTTCTTTTGCTGTGCAAAAGCTTTTTTATTGTTATGTTAATCACCATATATTACATCATTAGTTTTTGGTGCAGTGTTCCACGATTCATTGTTTGTTCCTAACACCCAGTGCTCCATGCAGGACGTGCCCTCCTCATTACCCATCCCCAGGCTAATCCATCCCCCTACCCCGCTCCCCTCTACAACCCTCACTTTGTTTTTCAGAATCCATCATCTCTCATGGTTCGTCTCCCCCTCTGGCATATTCCCCTTCTCTTCCTCTCCTGTTATCTTCTTCTTTTTCTTTCTTCTTAAATTATGTTGCGTTATTTGATTTAGAAGTATAGATCTGGGATTCAACAGTCTTGCACAATTCACAGCGCTCACTGTAGCACGTACCCTCCCCAATGTCTATCACCCAGCCACCGCTCCCTCCCACCCCCAACCACTCCAGTAACACTCAGTTTGTTTCCTGAGATTAAGAATTCCTCATATCAGTGAGGTCATGCGATACATGTCTTTCTCTGATTCACTTATTTCACTCAACATAACCCCCTCCAGTTCCATCGATGTCTTTACAAATGGCAACATCTCATTCCTTTTGATGGATACATAATATTCCATTGTGTATATATACCACCTCCTCTTTATCCATTCATCCGTCGATGGACATCTTGGCTCTTTCCACAGTTTGGCTATTGTGGACATTGCTGCTATAAAGTTTGGGGTACACGTGTACCTTCGGGTCCCTACATTTTTATCTTTGTGGTGAATACCCAGTAGTCAATTGCTGGATCGAACGGTACCTCTAATGTCAAGTGTTTGAGGATCCTCCATAGTGTTTTTCAGAGTGGTTGCACCAGCTTGCATTCCCATCAACAGTGTAGGAGGTTTCCCGTTTCTCCACATCCCCGCCAACATCTGTCGTTCCCTGACTTGTTAATTTTACCATTCTGACAGGTGAGAGGTGGTATCTGATTGAGGTTTTTATTTGGATTTCCCTGATACCGAGCTATGTTGAGCACTTTTTCATGTGCCTGTTGGCCATTTGGATGTCTTCTTTGAAAAAATGTCTCCTCATGTCTTCTGACCATTTCTTGATTGGATTATTTGTTCTTTGGGTGTTGAGTTTGATAATTTCTTTATAGATTTTGGATATTAGCCCTTTATCTGTTATGTCATTTGCACATATTTTCTCCCATTCTGACCGTTGTCTTTTGGTTTTCTGGACTGTTTCTTTTGCTGTGCAAAAGCTTTTTTTTATTGTTATGTTAATCACCATATATTACATCATTAGTTTTTGGTTCAGTGTTCCATGATTCATTGTTTGTTCATAACACCCAGTGCTCCATGCAGAACGTACCCTCCTCAATACCCATCACCAGTCTAACCCAAAGCCTTACCCTCCCCTCCCCTCTAGAACCCTCACTTTCTTTTTCAGAGTGCATCATCTCTCATGGTTCGTCTCCCCCTCTGTGATACTCCCCTTCAGTTCCTCTACGGTTATCTTCTTCTTTTTCTCTTTTCTTAAAATATGTTGCGTTATTTGTTTCAGAAGTACAGATCTGTGATTCAACAGTGTGCACAATTCACAGCACTCACCGTAGCACATAACTTCCCCAATGTCTATCACCCAGCCACCCCATCCGTCCCACCCCCAAACACTCCAGTAACACTCAGTTTGTTTCCTAAGTTTAAGAATTCCTCATATCAGTGAGGTCATGCGATACGTGTCTTTCTCTGATTGACTCATTTCACTCAACATAACACCCTCCAGTTCCATCCACGTCGTTGCAAATGGCAAGATCTCATTCCTTTTGACGGCTGCATAATATTCCCTTGTGTATATATACCACTTCTTCTTTATCCATTCATCTGTCGATGGACATCTTGGCTCTTTCCACAGTTTGGCTATTGTGGACATTGCTGCTATAAACTTTGGGGTACACGTACCCCTACGGGTCCCTACATTTGTATCTTTGTGGTAAATACCCTTTAGTGCAATTCCTGGATCGAACGGTAGCTCTAATTTCAACTCTTTGAGGAACCTCCATACTGTTTTCCAGAGTGCTTACACCAGCTTGCCTTCCCACCAACAGTGGAGGAGGGTTCCCCTTTCTCCACATCCCCGCCAACATCTGTCGTTCCCTGGCTTGTTAATTTTAGCCATTCTGACGGGTGTGAGGTGGTATCTCATTGAGGTTTTGATTTGGATTTCCCTCATACCGAGCTATGTTGAGCACTTTTTCATGTGCCTGTTGGCCATTTGGATGTCTTCTTTGAAAAAATGTCTGTTCATGTCTTCTGCCAATTTCTTCATTGGATTATGTGTTCTTTGGGTGTTGAGGTTGATAAGTTCTTTATCGATTTTGGATACTAGCCTTTTATCTGACATGTCATTTGTAAATATTTTCTCCCAATCTCTCGGTTGTCTTTTGGTTTTGTGGACTGTTTCTTTGCTGTGCAAAATCCTTTTTTTAAATTTTTTTATTGTTATGTAAATCACCATATATTACATCATTAGTTTTTGGTGCACTGTTCCATGATTAATTGTTTGTTCATAGCACCCACTGCTCCAAGCAGAACGTGCCGTCCTCAATACGCATCACCAGGCTAACCGATCCCCCTACCCCCCTGCCCTCTAGAACCCTCAGTTTGTTTTTCAGAGTCCATCATCTCTCACGGTTCGTCTCCCCGTCTGACATACTCCCCTTCTCTTCATCTCCTGTTATCTACTTCTTTTTCTATTTTCTTAAAATATGTTGCGTTATTTGATTTAGAAGTACAGATCTGTGATTCAACAGTCTTGCACAATACACAGCGCTCACCGTGGCACATACCCTCCCCAATGTCTATCACCCAGCCAACCCATCCCGCCCACCCCCAACCACTCCATTCAAACAGTTTGTTTCCTGAGATTAAAAATTCCTCATATCAGTGAGGTCATGCGATAGGTGTCTTTCTCTGATTGACTTATTTCACTCAACATAACACCCTCCAGTTCCATCCGCGTCGTTGCAAATGGCAAGATCTCATTCCTTTTGACGGCTGCATAATAATCCATTGTGTATATATACCACTTCTTCATTATCCATTCATCTGTCGATGGACATCTTGGCTCTTTCCACAATTTGGCTATTTTGGACATTGCTGCTATAAACATGGGGGTACACGTACCCGTTCGGGTCCCTACATTTGTATCTTTGTGGTAGATACCCAGTACTGCAATTGCTGGATCGAGCGGTAGCTCTAATTTCAACTGTTTGAGGAACCTCCGTACTGTTTTCCAGAGTGGTGGCCCCACCTTGCATTCCCACCAACAGTGGAGGAGGGTTCCCCGTTCTCCACATCCCCGCCAACATCTGTCGTTCCCTGACTTGTTAATTTTAGTCATTCTGACGGGTGTGAGGTCGTATCTCATTGAGATTTTGATTTGGATTTCCCTGATGCCGAGCGATGTTGAGCACTTTTTCATGTGCCTGTTGGCGATTTGGATGTCTTCTTTGGAAAAATGTCTGTTCATATCTTCGGCCCCTTTCTTGATTGGATTATATGTTCTTTGGGTGTTGAGTTTTATAAGTTAGTTATAGATTTTGGATGCTAGCCCTTTATGTGATATGTCATTTGCAAATATTTTCTCCCATTCTGTCGGGTGTCTTTTGGTTGTGGACTGTTTCTTTAGCTCTGCAAAAGCTTTTTTTAAATTTTTTATTGTTATGTGAAGCACCATATATTACATCATTAGTTTTTCGTGCAGTGTTCCATGATACATTGTTTGTTCATAACACACAATGCTGCATTCAGAACCTGCCCTCCCCTGTACCCATCACCAGGCTAACCGATCCCCCTACCCCCCTCCCCTCTAGAACCCTCAGTTTGTTTTTCAGAGTCCATCATCTCTCATGGTTCTTCTCCCCGTCTGACATACTCCCCCTCTCTTCATCTCCTGTTATCTAATTCTTTTTTCTTTTTTCTTAAAATATGTTGCGTTATTTGATTCAGAAGTACAGATCTGTGATTCAACAGTGTTGCACAATTCACAGCGCTCACCGTGGCACATACCCTCCCCAATGTCTATGACCCAGCCAACCCATCCCTCCCACCTCCAAACACTCCAGTAACACTCAGTTTGTTTCCTAAGATTAAGAATTCCTCATATCAGTGAGGTCATGCGATACGTGTCTTTCTCTGAGTGACCTATTTCACTCAACATAAGACCCTCCAGTTCCATCCACGTCATTGCGAATGGCAAGATCTCATTCCTTTTGACGGCTGCATAATATTCCCTTGTGTATATATACCATTTCTTCTTTATCCATTCATCTGTCGATTGACATCTTGGCTCTTTCCACAGTTTAGCTATTGTGGACATTGCTGCTATAAACTTTGGGGTACACGTATCCCTTCGGGTCCCTACATTTGTATCTTTGTGGTAAATACCCAGTAGTCAATTGCTGGATCGAACGGTAGCTCTAATTTCAACTCTTTGAGGAACCTCCATACTGTTTTCCAGAGTGCTTAAACAAGCTTGCCTTCCCACCAACAGTGTAGGAAGCTTCCCCTTTCGCCACATCCCCGCCAACATCTGTCGTTCCCTGACTTGTTAATTTTAGCCATTTTGACGTGTGTGAGGTGGTATCTCATTGAGGTTTTGATTTGGATTTCCCTCATGCCGAGCGATGTTGAGCACTTTTTCATGTGCCTATTGGCCATTTGGAGGTCTTCTTTGGAAAAATGTCTGTTCATGTCTTCGGCCCATTTCTTGATTGGATTATTTGTTCTTTGGGTGTTGAGTTTGATAAGTTCTTTATAGATTTTGGATACTAGCCCTTTATCTGATATGTCATTTGCAAATATTTTCTCCCATTCTGTCGGTTGTCTTTTGGTTTTGTGGACTGTTTCTTTTGCTGTGCAAAAGCTTTTTTATTGTTATGTTAATCACCATATATTACATCATTAGTTTTTGGTGCAGTGTTCCATGATTCATTGTTTGTTCATAACACCCAGTCCTCCATGCAGAACGTGCCCTCCTCAATACCCATCTCCAGGCAAACCCGAACCCCTACCGCCCTCCCCTCTAGAACCCTAATTTTGTTTTTCAAAGTCCATCATCTGTCATGGTTCGTCTCCCCCTCTGACATACTCCCCTTCTCTTCCTCTCCTGTTATCTTCTTCTTTTTCTTTTTCTTAAAATATGTTGCTTTATTTGTTTCAGAAGTACAGATCTGTGATTCAACAGTCTTGCACAATCGACAGTGCTCACCGTAGCACATATCCTCCCCAATGTCTATCACCCAGCCACCCCATCCCTCCCACCCACAACCA
The DNA here is from genome assembly GCF_037043125.1 of Eumetopias jubatus. Taxonomy (NCBI): domain Eukaryota; kingdom Metazoa; phylum Chordata; class Mammalia; order Carnivora; family Otariidae; genus Eumetopias; species Eumetopias jubatus. The sequence continues at coordinate 363,808 of NW_028274941.1, read as the reverse complement.
CTCCAGTAAAACCCAGTTTGTTTCCTGAGATTAAGAATTCCTCATATCAGTGAGGTCATGCGATACATGTCTTCCTCTGATTGACTTATTTCACTCAACATAACACCCTCCAGTTCCATCCACGTCTTTGCAAATGGCAACATCTCATTCCGTTAGAAGGCTGCATAATATTCCATTGTGTATATATACCACCTCTTCTTTATCCATTCATCTGTCGATGGACATCTTGGCTCTTTCCACAGTTTGGCTATTTTGGACATTGCTGCTATAAACTTTGGGGTACACGTACACCTTCGGGTCCCTACATTTGTATCTTTGTGTTAAATACCCAGTAGTCAATTGCTGGATCGAACGGTAGCGCTAATTTCAACTGTTTGAGGATCCTCCATAGTGTTTTCCAGAGTGGTTGCACCAGCTTGTATTTCCACCAACAGTGTAGGAGGGTTCCCCTTTCTCCACATGCCCGCCAACATCTGTCGTTCCCTGACTTGTTAATTTTAGCCATTCTGACGGGTGTGAGGTGGTATCTCATTGAGGTTTTGATTTGGATTTCCCTGATACCGAGCTATGTTGAGCACTTTTTCATGTGCCTGTTGGCCATTTGGATGTCTTCTTTGAAAAAATGTCTGTTCATGTCTTCTGCCAATTTCTTCATTGGATTATGTGTTCTTTGGTTGTTGAGTTTGATAAGTTCTTTATCGATTTTGGATACCAGCCCTTTATCTGATATGTCATTTGCACATATTTTCTCCCATTCTGTCGGTTGTCTTTTGGTTTTGTGGACTGTTTCTTTTGCTATGCAAAATCTTTTTTTTTTATTTTTTTATTGTTATGTTAATCACCATATATTACATCATTAGTTTTTGGTGCACTGTTCCATGATTCATTGTTTGTTCATAACACCCACTGCTCCATGCAGAACGTGCCCTCCTCAATACCCATCACCAGGCTAACCGATCCCCATACCCCCCTCCCCTCTAGAACCCCCAGTTTGTTTTTCAGAGTCCATCATCTCTCATGGTTCGTCTCCCCGTCTGACATACTCCCCCTCTCTTCATCTCCTGTTATCTATTTCTTTTTTTCTATTTTCTTAAAATATGTTGCGTTATTTGATTCAGAAGTACAGATCTGTGATTCAACAGTCTTGCACAATTCACAGCGCTCACCGTGGCACATACCTCCCAATGTCTATCACCCAGCCAACCCATCCCTCCCAGCCCCAACCACTCCATTCAAACAGTTTCTTTCCTGAGATTAAAAATTCCTCATATCAGTGAGTCATGCCATAGGTGTATTTCTCTGATTCACTTATTTCACTCAACATAACACCCTCCAGTTCCATCCGCGTCGTTGCAAATGGCAAGATCTCATTCCTTTTCACGGCTGTATAATATTCCATTGTGTATATACACCACTTCTTCTTTATCCGTTCATCTGTCGATGGACATCTTCGCTCTTTCCACAATTTACCTATTTTGGACATTGCTGCTATAAACATTGGGGTACACGTACCCGTTCGGGTCCCTACATTTGTATCTTTGTGGTAAATACCCAGTAGTGCAATTGCTGGATCGAATGGTAGCTCTAATTTCAACTGTTTGAGGGTCCTCCATAGTGTTTTCCAGAGTGGTTGCACCAGCTTGCCTTCCCACCAACAGTGTAGGAGGGTTCCCCTTTCTCCACTTCCCGCCAACATCTGTCATTCCCTGACTTGTTAATTTTAGCCATACTGACGGGTGTGAGGTGGTATCTCATTGACGTTTTGATTTGGATTTCCCTCATGCCGAGCGATATTGAGTACTTTTTCTTGTGCCTATTGGCCATTTGGAGGTCTTCTTTGGAAAAAGGTCTGTTCATGTCTTCGACCCATTTCTTGATTGGATTATTTGTTCTTTGGGTGTTGAGTTTGATAAGTTCTTTATGGATTTTGGAGACTAGCCCTTTATCTGATATGTCATTTGCAAATATTTTCTCCCATTCTGTCGGTTGTCTTTTGGTTTTGTGGACTGTTTCTTTTGCTGTGCAAAAGCTTTTCTTATTGTTATGCTAATCACCATATATTACATCATTAGTTTTTGGTGCAGTGTTCCATGATTCATTGTTTGTTCATAACACCGAGTGCTCCATGCAGAACGTGCCCTCCCCAATACCCATCTCCAGGCTAACCCAAACCCCTACCGCCCTCCCCTCTAGAACCCTCACTTTGTTTTTCAGAGTCCATCATCTGTCATGGTTCGTCTCCCCCTCTGACATACTCCCCTTCTCTTCCTCTCCTGTTATCTTCTTCTTTTACTTTTTCTTAAAATATGTTGCTTTATTTGTTTCAGAAGTACAGATCTGTGATTCAACAGTCTTGCACAATTCACAGTGCTCACCGTAGCACATACTCTCCCCAATATCTATCACCCAGCCACCCCATCCCTCCCACCCCCAACCACTCCAGTAACACTCAGTGTTTTTCCTGAGATTAAGAATTCCTCATATCAGTGAGGTCATGCGATACGTGTCTTTCTCTGATTGACTTATTTCACTCAACATAACACCCTCCAGTTCCATCCACGTCGTTGCAAATGGCAACATCTCATTCCTTTTGAAGGCTGCATAATATTCCATTGTGTATATATACCACCACTTCTTTATCCATTCGTCTGTCGATGGACATCTTGGCTCTTTCCACATTTTGGCTATTGTGGACATTGTTGCTATAAACATTGCGGTACACGTACCCCTTCGGGTCCCTACATTTCAAACTTGTGTTAAATACCCAGTAGTCAATTGCTGGATCGAATTGTAGCACTAATTTCAACTGTTTGAGGATCCTCCATAGTGTTTTCCAGAGTGGTTGCACCAGCTTGCATTCCCACCAACAGTGTAGGAGGGTTCCCCTTTCTCCACAACCCCGCCAAAATCTGTCTTCACTGACTTGTTAATTTTAGCCATTCTGACGGGTGTGAGGTGGTATCTCATTGAGGTTTTGATTGATTTCCCTGATGCCGAGCGATGTTTAGCACTTTTTCATGTGCCAGTTGGCCATGGATGTCTTCTTTGGAAAAATGTCTGTTCATGTCTTCGGCCCATTTCTTGATTGGATTATATGTTCTTTGGGTGTTGAGTTTGATAAGTTCTTTATACATTTTGGATACTAGCCCTTTATCTGCTATGTCATTTGTCAATATTTTCTCCCATTCTGTCGGGTGTCTTTTGGTTTTGTGGACTGTTTCTTTAGCTGTGCAAAAGCTTTTTCTTTAATTTTTTATTGTTATGTTAATCACCATATATTACATCATTAGTTTTTGGTGCAGAGTTCCATGATTCATTGTTTGTTCATAACACCCAGTGCTCCATGCAGAACGTGCCCTCCTCAATACCCATCACCAGGCTAACCCAAACCCCTACGCCCTCCCCTCTAGAGCCCTCACTTTGTTTTTCAGAGTCCATCATCTCTCATGGTTCGTCTCCCCGTCTGACATACTCCCCTTCTCTTCCTCTCCTGTTATCTTCTTCTTTTCCTTTTTCTTAAAATATGTTGCGTGTTTTCTTTCAGAAGTATAGATCTGTGATTCAACAGTGTTGCACAATTCACAGCGCTCACCATAGCACATTCCCTCCCCAATGTCTATCACCCAGCCACCCCATCCCTCCAACCCCCAACCACTCCAGTCACTCAGTTTGTTTCCTGAGATTAAAAAATCCTCATATCCGTGAGCTCATGCAATACGTGTCTTTCTCTGATTGACTTATTTCACTCAACATAACACCCTCCAGTTCCATCCACGTCGTTGCAAATGGCAAGATCTCATTCATTTTGACGGCTGCATAATATTCCATTGTGTATGTATACCACCTCTTCTTTATCCATTCATCTGCCGATGGACATCTTGGCTCTTTCAACAGTTTGGCTATTGTGGACATTGCTGCTATAAACATTGGGGTACACGTACCCCTTCGGGTCCCTACATTTGTATCTTTGTGGTAAATACCCAGTAGTGCAATTGCTGGATCGGACGGTAGCTCTAATTTCAACTGTTTTAGGAACCTCCATACTGTTTTCCAGAGTTGTTACACCAGCTTGCATTCCCACCAACAGTTTAGGAGGTTTCCCCTTTCTCCACATGCCCGCCAACATGTGTCGTTCCCTGACTTGTTAATTTTACCATTCTGACGGTTGTGATATGGTATCTCATTGAGGTTTTGATTTGGATTTCCCTGATGCCGAGCGATGTTGAGCACTTTTTCATGTGCCTGTTGGCGATTTGGATATCTTCTTTGGAAAAATGTCTGTGCATGTCTTCTGCCCATTTCTTGATTGGATTATTTGTTCTTTGGGTGTTGAGTTTGATAAGTTCTTTATAGATTTTGGATACTAGCCCTTTATCTGTTATGTCATTTGCACATATTTTCTCCCATTCTGTCGGTTGTCTTTTGGTTTTGTGGACTGTTTCTTTTCTTGTGCAAAAGCTTTTTTTTATTGTTATGTTAATCACCATATATTACATCATTAGTTTTTGGTGCAGTGTTCCATGATTCATTGTTTGTTCATAACACCCAGTGCTCCATGCAGAACGTGCCCTCCACAATACCCATCTCCAGGCTAACCCAAACCCCTACCCCCACTCCCCTCTAGAACCCTCACTTTCTTTTTCAGAGTGCATCATCTCTCATGGTTCATCTCCCCCTCTGTGATACTCCCCTTCAGTTCCTCTCCTGTTATCTTCTTCTTTTTCTTTTTTCTTAAAATATGTCACGTTATTTGTTTCAGAAGTACAGACCTGTGATTCAACAGTGTGCCCAATTCACAGCGCTCACCGTAGCACATACCCTCCCCAATGTCTATCACCAAGCCACCCCATCCCTCCCACCCCCAACCACTCCAGTAACACTCAGTTTGTTTCCTAAGATTAAGAATTCCTCATATCAGTGAGGTCATGCGATACGTGTCTTTCTCTGAGTGACCTATTTCACTCAACATAAGACCCTCCAGTTCCATCCACGTCATTGCAAATGGCCAGATCTCATTCCTTTTGACGGCTGCATAATATTCCCTTGTGTATATATACCACTTCTTCTTTATGCATTCATCTGTCGATGGACATCTTGGCTCTTTCCACAGTTTGGCTATTGTGGACATTGCTGCTATAAACTTTGGGGTACACGTACCCCTTCGGGTCCCTACATTTGTATCTTTGTGGTAAATACCCAGTAGTCAATTGCTGGATCGAACGGTAGCTCTAATTTCAACTCTTTGAGGAACCTCCATACTGTTTTCCACAGTGCTTAAACAAGCTTGCCTTCCCACCAACAGTGTAGGAGGCTTCCCCTTTCTCCACATCCCCGCCAACATCTGTCGTTCCCTGACTTGTTAATTTTAGCCATTTTGACGGGTGTGAGGTGGTATCTCATTGAGATTTTGATTTGGATTTCCCTCATGCCGAGCGATGTTGAGCACTTTTTCATGTGCCTATTGGCCATTTGCAGGTCTTCTTTGGAAAAATGTCTGTTCATGTCTTCGGCCCATTTCTTGATTGGATTATTTGTTCTTTGGGTGTTGAGTTTGATAAGTTCTTTATAGATTTTGGATACTAGCCCTTTATCTGATATGTCATTTGCAAATATTTTCTCCCATTCTATCGGTTTTATTTTGGTTTTGTGGACTGTTTCTTTTGCTGTGCAAAAGCTTTTTTATTGTTATGTTAATCACCATATATTACATCATTAGTTTTTGGTGCAGTGTTCCATGATTCATTGTTTGTTCATAACACCCAGTCCTCCATGCAGAACGTGCCCTCCTCAATACCCATCACCAGGCAAACCCGAACCCCTACCGCCCTCCCCTCTAGAACCCTCATTTTGTTTTTCAAAGTCCATCATCTGTCATGGTTCGTCTCCCCCTCTGACATACTCCCCTTCTCTTCCTCTCCTGTTATCTTCTTCTTTTTCTTTTTCTTAAAATATGTTGCTTTATTTGTTTCAGAAGTACAGATCTGTGATTCAACAGTCTTGCACAATCGACAGTGCTCACCGTAGCACATATCCTCCCCAATCTCTATCACCCAGCCTCCCCATCCCTCCCACCCACACCCACTCCAGTAAAACCCAGTTTGTTTCCTGAGATTAAGAATTCCTCATATCAGTGAGGTCATGCGATACATGTCTTTCTCTGATTGACTTATTTCATTCAACATAACACCTTCCAGTTCCATTCACGTCTTTGCAAATGGCAACATCTCATTCCTTTAGAAGGCTGCATAATATTCCATTGTGTATATATACCACCTCTTCTTTATCCATTCATCTGTCGATGGACATCTTGGCTCTTTCCACAGTTTGACTATTGTGGACATTGCTGCTATAAACTTTAGGGTACACGTACACCTTCGGGTCCCTACATTTGTATCTTTGTGTTAAATACCCAGTAGTCAATTGCTGGATCGAACGGTAGCGCTAATTTCAACTGTTTGAGGATCCTCCATAGTGTTTTCCAGAGTGGTTGCACCAGCTTGCATTCCCACCAACAGTGTAGGAGGGTTCCCCTTTCTCCACATGCCCGCCAACATCTGTCGTTCCCTGACTTGTTAATTTTAGCCATTCTGACGGGTGTGAGGTGGTATCTCATTGAGGTTTTGATTTGGATTTCCCTGATACCGAGCTATGTTGAGCACTTTTTCATGAGCCTGTTGGCCATTTGGATGTCTTCTTTGAAAAAATGTCTGTTCGTGTCTTCTGCCAATTTCTTCATTGGATTATGTGTTCTTTGGGTGTTGAGTTTGATAAGTTCTTTATCGATTTTGGATACTAGCCCTTTATCTGATATGTCATTTGCACATATTTTCTCCCATTCTGTCGGTTGTCTTTTGGTTTTGTGGACTGTTTCTTTTGCTGTGCAAAATCTTTTTTTTTTTATTTTTTTATTGTTATGTTAATCACCATATATTACATCATTAGTTTTTGGTGCATTGTTCCATGATTAATTGTTTGTTCATAACACCCACTGCTCCATGCAGAACGTGCCCTCCTCAATACCCATCACCAGGCTAACCGATCCCCATACCCCCCTCCCCTCTAGAACCCTCAGTTTGTTTTTCAGAGTCCATCATCTCTCATGGTTCGTCTCCCCGTCTGACATACTCCCCCTCTCTTCATCTCCTGTTATCTATTTCTTTTTTTCTATTTTCTTAAAATATGTTGCGTTATTTGATTCAAAATTACAGATCTGTGATTCAACAGTCTTGCACAATTCACAGCGCTCACCGTGGCACATACCTCCCCAATGTCTATCACCCAGCCAACCCATCCCTCCCAGCCCCAACCACTCCATTCAAACAGTTTCTTTCCTGAGATTAAAAATTCCTCATATCAGTGAGTCATGCGATAAGTGTATTTCTCTGATTCACTTATTTCACTCAACATAACACCCTCCAGTTCCATCCGCGTCGTTGCAAATGGCAAGATCTCATTCCTTTTGAGGGCTGTATAATATTCCATTGTGTATATACACCACTTCTTCTTTATCCGTTCATCTGTCGATGGACATCTTCGCTCTTTCCACAATTTACTTATTTTGGACATTGCTGCTATAAACATTGGGGTACACGTACCCGATCGGGTCCCTACATTTGTATCTTTGTGGTAAATACCCAGTAGTGCAATTGCTGGATCGAATGGTAGCTCTAATTTCAACTGTTTGAGGATCCTCCATAGTGTTTTCCAGAGTGGTTGCACCAGCTTGCCTTCCCACTAACAGTGTAGGAGGGTTCCCCTTTCTCCACTTCCCGCCAACATCTGTCATTCCCTGACTTGTTAATTTTAGCCATTCTGACGGGTGTGAGGTGGTATCTCATTGAGGTTTTGATTTGGATTTCCCTCAGGCCGAGCGATGTTGAGCACTTTTTCATGTGCCTATTGGCCATTTGGAGGTCTTCTTTGGAAAAATGTCTGTTCATGTCTTCGGCCCATTTCTTGATTGGATTATTTGTTCTTTGGGTGTTGAGTTTTATAAGTTCTTTATAGATTTTGGATACTAGCCCTTGATCTGTTATGTCATTTGCACATATTTTCTCCCATTCTGTCGGGTGTCTTTTGGTTTTGTGGACTGTTTCTTTTGCTGTGCAAAAGCTTTTTTTTAAATTTTTTATTGTTATGTTAATCACCATATATTACATCATTTGTTTTTGGTTCAGTGTTCCATGATTCATTGTTTGTTCATAACACCCAGTGCTCCATGCAGAACGTGCCCTCCTCAATACCCATCACCAGGCTAACCGAAACCCCTACCCCCCTCCCCTCTAGAACCCTCACTTTCTTTTTCAGAGTGCATCATCTCTTATGGTTCGTCTCCCCCTCTGTGATACTCCCCTTCAGTTCCTCTCCTGTTATCTTCTTCTTTTTCTCTTTTCTTTAAATATGTTGCGTTATTTCTTTCAGAAGTACAGATCTGTGATTCAACAGTGTGCACAATTTACAGCGCTCACCGTAGCACATAACTTCCCCAATGTCTATCACGCAGCCACCCCATCCGTCCCACCCGCAACCACTCCAGTAACACTCAGTTTGTTTCCTAAGATTAAGAATTCCTCATATCAGTGAGGTCATGCGATACGTGTCTTTTTCTGATTGACTCATTTCACTCAACATAACACCCTCCAGTTCCATCCACGTCGTTGCAAATGGCAGGATCTCATTCATTTTGACGGCTGCATAATATTCCATTATGTTTATATACCACCCCTTCTCTATCCATTCATCTGTCGATGGACATCTTGGCTCTTTCCACAGTTTGGCTATTGTGGACATTGCTGCTATAGACTTTGGGGTACACGTACCCCTTCGGGTCCCTACGTTTGTATCTTTGAGGTAAATACACAGTAGTGCAATTGCTGGATCGAACGGTAGCTCTAATTTCAACTGTTTTTTGAACCTCCATACTGTTTCCCAGGGTGGTTACACCAGCTTGCATTCCCACCAACATTTTAGGAGGTTTCCCCTTTCTCCACATGCCCGCCAACATCTGTCGTTCCCTGACTTGTTAATTTTAGCCATTCTGACGGGTGTGATATGGCATCTCATTGAGGTTTTGATTTGGAATTCCCTGATGCCGAGCGATGTTGAGCACTTTTTCATGTGCCTGTTGGCCATTTGGATGTTTTCTTTCAAAAAATGTCTGTTCATGTCTTCTGCCAATTTCTTCATTGGATTATGTGTTCTTTGGGTGTTGAGTTTGATAAGTTCTTAATCGATTTTGGATACTAGCCCTTTATCTGTTATGTCATTTGCACATATTTTCTCCCATTCTGTCGGTTGTCTTTTGGTTTTGTGGACTGTTTCTTTTGCTGTACAAAAGCTTTTTTTTTATTGTTATGTTAATCACCATATATTATATCATTAGTTTTTGGTAGAGTGTTCCACGATTCTTTGTTTGTTCATAACACCCAGTGCTCCATGCAGAACGTGCCCTCCTCAATACCCATCTCCAGGCTAACACAAACCACTACCCCCCCTCTCCTCTAGAACCCTCACTTTCTTTTTCAGAGTGCATCATCTCTCATGGTTCGTCTCCCCCTCTGTGATACTCCCCTTCAGTTCTTCTCCTGTTATCTTCTTCTTTTTCTTTTTTCTTAAAATATGTTGCGTTATTTGTTTCAGAAGTATAGATCTGTGATTCAACAGTGTGCACAATTCACAGCGCTCACCGTAGCACATACCCTCCCCAATGTCTATCACCCAGCCACCCCATCCCTTCCACCCCCAACCACTCCAGTAACACTCAGTTTGTTTCCTAAGATTAAGAATTCCTCATATCAGTGAGGTCATGCGATACGTGTCTTTCTCTGATTGACTGATTTCACTCAACATAACACCCTCCAGTTCCATCCACGACGTTGCAAATGGCAAGATCTCATTCCTTTTGACGGCTGCATAATATTCCCTTGTGTATATATACCACTTCTTCTTTATCCATTCATCTGTCGATGGACATCTTGGCTCTTTCCACAGTTTGGCTATTTTGGACATTGCTGCTATAAACTTTGGGGTACACGTACCCCTTCGGGTCCCTACATTTGTATCTTTGTGGTAAATACCCTGTAGTGCATTTGCTGGATCGAACGGTAGCCCTAATTTCAACTGTTTGAAGAACCTCCACACTGTTTTCCAGAGTGCTTACACAAGCTTGCCTTCCCACCAACAGTGTAGGAGGGTTCCCCTTTCTCCACATCCCCGCCAACATCTGTCGTTCCCTGACTTGTTAATTTTAGCCATTCTGACGGGTGTGAGGTGGTATCTCATTGAGGTTTTGATTTGGATTTCCCTCATGCCGAGCGATGTTGAGCACTTTTTCATGTGCCTGTTGGCCATTTGTAGGTCTTCTTAGGAAAAATGTCTGTTCATGTCTTCGGCCCATTTCTTGCTTGGATTATTGGTTCTTTGGGTGTTGAGTTTGATAAGTTCTCTATATATTTTGGATACTAGCCCTTTATCTGATATGTCATTTGCAAATATTTTCTCCCATTCTGTCGGTTGTCTTTTGGTTTTGTGGACTGTTTCTTTTGCTGTGCAAAAGCTTTTTTTATTGTTATGTTAATCACCATATATTACATCATTAGTTTTTGGTGCAGTGTTCCATGATTCATTGTTTGTTCATAATACCCAGTGCTCCATGCAGAACGTGACCTCCGCAATACACATCAGCAGGCTAACCCGAACCCCTACCGCCCTCCCCACTAGAACCCTCACTTTGTTTTTCAAAGTCCATCATCTCTCATGGTTCGTCTCCCCCTCTGACATACTCCCCTTCTCTTCCTCTCCTGTTATCTTCTTCTTTTTCTTTTTCTTAAAATATGTTGCTTTATTTGTTTCAGAATTACAGATCTGTGATTCAAGAGTCTTGCACAATCGATAGCGCTCACCGAAGCACATACCCTCCCCAATGTGTATCACCCAGCCACCCCATCCCTCCAACCCCCAACCACTCCAGTAACACTCAGTTTGTTTCCTGAGATTAAGAATTCCTCTTATCAGTGAGGTCATGCGATACATGTCTTTCTCTGATTGACTTATTTCACTCAACATAACACCCTCCAGTTCCATCCACGTCTTTGCAAATGGCAACATGTCATTCCTTTTGAAGGCTGCATAATATTCCATTGTGTATATATACCACCTCTTCTTTATGCATTCATCTGTCGATGGACATCTTGGCTCTTTCCACAGTTTGGCTATTGTGGACATTGCTGCTATAAACTTTGGTGTACACGTACCCCTTCGGGTCCCTACATTTGTATCTTTGTGTTAAATACCCAGTAGTCAATTGCTGGATCGAACGGTAGCACTAATTTCAACTGTTTGAGCATCCTCCATAGTGTTTTCCAGAGTGGTTGCACTAGCTTGCATTTCCACCAACAGTGTAGGAGGTTTCCCCTTTCTCCACATGCCCGCCAACATCTGTCGTTCCCTGACTTGTTAATTTTATCCATTCTGACGGGTGTGAGGTGGTATCTCATTGAGGTTTTGATTTGGATTTCCCTGATACCGAGCTATGTTGAGCACTTTTGTATGTGCCTGTTGGCCATTTGGATGTCTTCTTTGAAAAAATGTCTGTTCATGTCTTCTGCCAATTTCTTAATTGGATTATGTGTTCTTTGGGTGTTGAATTTGATAAGTTCTTAATCGATTTTGGATACTAGCCCTTTATCTGATATGTCATTTGCACATATTTCCTCCCATTCTCTCGGTTGACTTTTGGTTTTGTGGACTGTTTCTTTTCTGTGCAAAATCTTTTTATTTTTTATTTTTTTATTGTTATGTGAATCACCATATATTACATCATTAGTTTTTGGTGCACTGTTCCATGATTAATTGTTTGTTCATAACAACCACTGCTCCATGCAGAACATGCCCTCCTCAATACCCATCACCAGGCTAACCGATCCCCCTACCCCCCACCCCTCTAGAACCCTCAGTTTGTTTTTCAGAGTCCATCATCTCTCATGGATCGTCTCCCCCTTTGAAATACTCCCCTTCTCTTCCTCTCCTGTTATCTTCTTCTTTTATTTTTCTTCAAATATGTTGCGTTATTTGTTTCAGAAGTACAGATCTGTGATTCAACAATCTTGCACAATTCACAGCGCTCACCATAACACATAGTCTCCCCAATGTCTATTACCCAGCCACCCCATCCCTCACACCCCAAACATTCCAGTATCAATGAATAATGGAACACTGCACCAAAAACTAATGATGTAATAATATAATGATTAACATAATATTAAAAAATTAAAAAAAGCTATTGCACAGCAAAAGAAAAAGTCCACAACCCCAAAAGACAACCGACAGGATGGGAGAAAATATTTACAAATGACATATCAGATAAAGGGCTAGTATACAAAATCTATAAAGAACTTATCAAACTCAACACCCAAAGATCAAATAATCCAATCAAGAAATGGGCAGAAGACATGAGGAGACATTTTTCCAAATAAGACATCCAAATGGCCAACAGGCACATGAAAAAGTGCTCAACATCGCTCGGCATCAGGGAAATCCAAATCAAAACCTCAATGAGATACCACCTCACACCCGTCAGAATGGCTAAAATTAACAAGTCAGGGAACGACAGATGTTGGCGGGCATGTGGAGAAAGGGGAAACCTCCTACACTGTTGGAGGGAATGCAAGCTGGTGCAACCACTCTGGAAAACAGTATGGAGGTTCCTCAAACAGTTGAAATTAGAGCTATCGTTTGATCCAGCAATTGCACTACTGGGTATTTACCACAAAGATACAAATGTAGGGACCCGAAGGGGTACGTGTACACCAATGTTTATAGCAGCAATGTCCACAATAGCCAAACTGTGGAAAGAGCCAAGATGTCCATCGACAGATGAATGGATAAAGAAGTGGTGGTATATATACACAATGGAATATTATGCAGCCGTCAAAAGGAATGAGATCTTGCCATTGGCAGCGACGTGGATGGAACTGAAGGGTGTTATGTTGAGTGAAATATGTCAATCAGAGAAAGACATGTATCGCATGACCTCACGGATATGAGGAATTCTTAATCTCAGGAAACAAACTGAGTGTTACTGGAGTGTTTGGGGTTGGGAGGGATGGGGTGGCTTGGTGATAGACTTTGGGGAGGGTATGTGCTACGGTGAGCCCTGTGAATTGTGCAAGAGTGTTGAATCACAGATGTGTACTTCTGAAACAAATAACGCAACATATTTTAAGAAAAAAGAGAAAGAAGAAGGTAACAGGAAAGGAAGAGAAGGGGAGTATGTGAGAGGGAGAGAGGAACCATGACAGATGATGGACTCTGAAAAACAAACTGAGGGTTCTAGAGGGGAGGGGCGTAGGGGGATGTGTTAGCCTGGTGATGGGTATTGAGGAGGGCACGTTCTGCATGGAGCACTGGGTGTTATGAAGAAACAATGAATCATGGAACACTGCAGCAAAAATTAATGATGTAATATATGGTGTTTAACATAAGAATAAGAAAATTAAAAAAAAACTGAGGGAAAGAAAGGCCGGTGGCAGAGATGCCTCTCGGCTCAGCTCTTGTTCCTGGGGCTAGTACCCTTTCCCCGGTGTACTTGCAGGCCAAGAGCCAACCAACTAAGTCGATGGGAACACGCTGCAGAAAACCCCGACTTCGTCCAGATTAGGCCTTCCTGAGTGTGGAAACCTTTTGCTGTGTGAATGCGGGCGAGCGCTGCCAGCGAGTCCAAAACCATTTTCCAGGGAGACGGATTCCGCGGCAGAAGGGAGAACACAATTCCCCACTTCTTTCCTGAAGCCAGCCCAGCGGCCGCCCCCATGAGCATGCAAGTCTCACTGCTCGCGTACCAACGCAAGGAAACAGTAAGGTAGGGGACCGTGTTGCAAAGAGCCTCACTGTTCCAGAGAGTGGAAACACTTGGAGTGTGTGTGCGTGAGAGCCTGGGAGAGGAGTCCCCTACGTTACGAGGCGAGAGAAACGAACTCGGGCATCCGCACCTCTCCCACCAGCTCTCAGTGGCAGAATGCTAGCACTCCTCCAACATGAGTGCGTGCAGGCCTATGTTTCAGGACTCTCCTTGAAAGGCCCAACACTGTGGAGAAACCGCGCTTTAGCTCCCGCCCGTCCTTATCGGAGAGGACGCTGTATGCTGTGCGCTGTGCTTGAGAGCCTGGCGCACGGCTACCTTGTGTAAAACCGAGGTAAAGAAAGGCCGTTGGCGGAGACGACTCTCGTCTCAGCTCTTGTTCCTGGGGCTCGTACCCTTGCCACGGTGTGCTTCCAGGCCGAGAGCCAAGCAACTAAGTCGAGGGAAAACACACTGTAGAAAATCCCGTCTTCGGCCAGATTAGGCCTTCCTGAGGGTGGAAACCTTTTGCTGTATGAATGTGGGCGAGAAGAGCCAGCGAGTCCAAAACCATTTTGCGAGGGAGACTGAGGCCGGGCAGAAGGGAGAAAAAAACTCCCCACTTGTTTCCTGAAACCAGCCCAGCGGCCGCCCCCTGGGTTTGCAGGTCTCACTCCTCGCGTACCAAAACAATTAAGAGTAATGTATGGAAACCGTGTTGTACATAGCCTCCCTGTTGCGGGGCGTTGGAACACCTGGAGTGCCTGTGCGTAAGAGCCTGGCAGACGAGTCCCCTAAGTTACTGGGCGAGAGAAACGGATTCGTGCAGCCACACCTCTCCCACCAGCTCTCAGTTTCAGAATGCTAGCACTCCTCCGGCCTGTGTGCGTGTAGGCCTAAATTGCAGGCCTCTCCCTGGAAGGCACAACACTGTGGAGAAACCGCGCTGTAGCTCCCGCCGGTCCCTAGCGGAGAGGACGCTGTATGCTGTGCGCTATGCTTCAGAGCCTGGCGAATGGCTTCCTTTTGTAAAACCGAGGGAAAGAAATGCCCGTGGCGCAGACCACTCTCGGCTCAGCTCTTGTTCCTGGGGCTAGTAACGTTGCCCCGGTGTGCTTGTAGGCCGAGAGCCAACCAACTAAGTCGAGGGAAACACAGTGTAGAAAAATCCGTCTTCGGCCAAATTAGGCCTTCCTGAGGGTGGAAACCTTTTGCTGTGTAAATGCGGGCGAGCACTGCCAGCGAGTCCAAAACCATTTTCCGAGGGACACTGAGGTCGCGGCAGAAGGGAGAACACAACTCCCCACTTGTTTCTTGAAGCCAGGCCTGCGGCCAACCCTTGAGCATACAATTCTCACTGCTCGCGTACCAACGCAAGGAAACAGTAGGGTAGGGGACCATGTTGTACAGAGCCTCACTGTTCTGGAGAGTGGAAACACTTGCAGTGTGTGTGCGTGAGAGCCTGGGAGACGAGTCTCCTACTTTACTCGGCGAGAGAAACGAACTCGTGCAGCCGCACGTCTCCCACAAGCTCTCAGTGGTAGAATGCTAGCACTCCTCCGGCCTGTGTGCGGGCAGGCCTAAGTTGCAGGCCCCTCCCTGGAAGGCAGAACACTGTGGAGAAACCGCGCTTTAGCTCCCGCCGGTCCCTAGCGGAGAGAACGCTGTATGCTGTGCGCTGTGCTTGAGAGTCCGGCGAACGGCTTCCCTATGTAAAACCGAGGGAAAGAAAGGCCGGTGCCGGAGACGCCTCTCGGCTCAGCACTTGTTCCTGGGGCTGGTACCCTTGCCACGGTGTGCTTGCAGGCGGAGAGCCAAGCAACTAAGTCGAGGGAAACACAGTGTAGAAAACCCCGACTTCGGCCGTTTAGGCCTTCCTGAGGGTCGAAACCTTTTGCTGTGTGAATGCGGGCGAGTACTGCTAGCGAGTCTAAAACCATTTTCGGAGGGAGACTGAGGCCGCGGCAGATGGGAGAACACAACTCCCCACTTGTTTCCTGAAGCCAGGCCTGCGGCCGCCCCTTAACCCTACAAGTCTCTCTCACGTACTAACACAAGGAAACAGTAAGGTAGGGGACCGTGTTGTACCGAGCCTCACTGTTCCGGAGAGTGGAAACACTTGGAGTGTGTGTGCGTGAGAGCCTGGGAGACGAGTTCCCTACGTTACTGGGCTAGAGAAACGAACTCGGGCAACCGCTCCTCCCGCACCAGCTCTCAGTGGCAGAATGCTAGCACTCCTCCGGCCTGTGTGCGTGCAGGCTTAAGTTGCAGGGCCGTCCCTGAAAGGCACAACACTGTGGAGAAACCGCGCTTTAGCTCCCGCTGGTCCCTAGCGGAGAGAACGCTGTATGCTGTGCGCTATGCTTGACAGTCCGGCGAACGGCTTCCCTATGTAATTCGTTCCACTGGCCAGACTAGGCCGTCCTGAGGGTGGAAACCTTTTGCTGTGTGAATGCGGGCGAGCACTGCCAGCGAGTCCAAAACCATTTTCCGAGGGAGACTGAGGCCGCGGCAGAAGGGAGAACACAACTCCCCACTTGTTTCCTGAAGCCAGGCCTGCAGCCGCCACCTTTACCATCCAACTCTCACTGCTCGCGTACCAACGCAAGGAAACAGTAGGGTAGGGTACCGTGCTTTAGAGCCTCACTGTTCCGGAGAGTGGAAACACTTGGAGTGTGTGTGCATGAGAGCCTGGGAGAGGAGTCCCCTACGTTACTGGGCGAGAGAAACGAACTCGGGCATCCGCACCTCTCCCACCAGCTCTCAGTGGCAGAATGCTAGCACTCCTCCAGCATGTGTGCGTGCAGGCCTATGTTTCAGGACTCTCCTTGAAAGGCCCAACACTGTGGAGAAACCCTGCTTTAGCTCCCGCCGGTTCTTATCGGAGAGGACGCTGTATGCTGTGCCCTGTGCTGGAGAGCCTGGCGCACGGCTTCCTTATGTAAAACCGAGGTAAAGAAAGGCCGTTGGCGGAGACGCCTCTCGTCTCAGCTCTTGTTCCTGGGGCTCGTACCCTTGCCACGGTGTGCTTCCAGGCCGAGAGCCAAGCAACTAAGTCGAGGGAAAACACACTGTAGAAAATCCCGTCTTCGGCCAGATTAGGCCTTCCTGAGGGTGGAAACCTTTTGCTGTATGAATGCGGGCGAGGACTGACAGCGAGACTAAAACCATTTTCCGAGGGAGACTGAGGCCGCGGCAGAAGGGAGAACACAACTCCCCACTTGTTTCCTGAAGCCATCCCAGCAGGCCGACCCCTTGGGCTTGCAAGTCTCACTGCTCGTGTACCAAAACAAAGAAACAGGAATGTAGGGGAACCGTGTTGTAATAGCCTCACTGTTCCGGAGAGTGGAAACACTTGAAGTGTGTGTGCGTGAGAGCTTGGGAGAAGAGTCCCCTACGTTACTGGGCGAGAGAAACGAACTCGGGCAGCCGCACCTCTCCTACCTCCTCTCAGTGGCCGAATGCTAGCAGTCCTCCGGCATGTGTGCGTGAAGGCGTAAGTTGCACGCCCCTCCTTGAAAGTCCCAACACTCTGCAGGAACTGCGCTTTAGATCCCACCGTTTCCTAGCGGAGAAGACGCTGTATGCTCTGCGTTGTGCTTGAGAGCCCGGCAAACGGCTTTCCTATGTAAAACCGAGGGAAAGAAAGGCCGGAGCCGGAGATGCCTCTCGGCTCAGCTCTTGTTCCTGGGGCTAGTACACTTGCCCCGGTGTGCTTGCAGGCCGAGAGCCAAACTCCTATGTCAAGGGAACCACACTGTAGAAATTCCTTACTTCGGCTAGACTAGGCCTTCCTGAGGGTGGAAACCTTTTGCTGTGTGAATGCGGGCGAGCACTGCCAGCGAGTCCAAAACCATTTTCCGAGGGAGACTGAGGCCGCGGCAGAAGGGAGAACACAACTCCCCACTTGTTTCCTGAAGCCAGCCCAGGGCCGCCCCCTTGGGTATTCAAGTCTCACTGCTCGCGTACCAAAACAAAGAAACAGTACTGTAGGAGAACCGTGTTATAGATAGCCTCATTGTTGTGGGGAGTGGGAACACAGGCAGTGCCTGTGCGTAAGAGCCTGGCATACGAGTCCCCTAAGTTACTGGGCGAGAGAAACGGTTTCGTGAAGCCACACCACTCCCACCATCTCAGTATCAGAATGCTAGCACTCCTCCGGCCTGTGTGTGTGCAGGCCTAAGTTTCAGGCCTCTCCGTGGAAGGCACAACACTGTGGACCGGCGGGAGTTAAAGCGCGGTTTCTCCACAGTGTTGTGCCTTTCAAGGAGGGGCCTTCAACTTAGGCCTGCAGGCACACATGGAGGAGGAGTGCTAGCATTCTGCCACTGAGAGCTGGTGGGAGAGGTGCGGCTGCCCGAGTTCGTTTCTCTCGCCCAGTAACGTAGGGGACTCGTCTCCCAAGCTCTCATGCACACACACTCCATGTGTTTCCACTCTCCGGAGCAGTGAGGCTCTGTACAACACGGTCTCCTACCCCACTGTTTCCTTGCGTTGGTACGCGAGCAGTGAGACTTGTATGGTTAAGGGGGCGGCCGCAGGCCTGGCTTCAGGAAACAAGTGGGGAGTTGTGTTCTCCCTTCTGCCGTGGCCTCAGTCTGCCTCAGAAAATGGTTTTGGACTCGCTGGCAGTGCTCGCCCGCATTCACACAGCAAAAGGTTTCGACTCTCAGGACGGCCTAATCTGGCCGAAGACGGGATTTTCTACAGTGTGTTTCCCTCGACTTAGGTGCTTGGCTCTCGGCCTGCAAGCACACCGGGGCAACGTTACTAGACGCAGGAACAAGAGCTGAGCCGAGAGGCGTCTCCGACACCGGCCTTCCTTTCCCTCGGTTTTCCATAAGGAAGCCGTTCGCCGGGCTCTCAAGCACAGCGCACAAAATACAACTTTTTCGCCGCTAGGGACCGGCGGGAGCTAAAGCGCGGTTTCTCCACATGGTTGGGCCTTTCAAGTAGGGTCCTTCAACTTAGGCTTAGAGGCAAACATGCGGCAGGAGTGCTACCATTCTGCCACTGAGAGCTGGTGGGAGAGGTGCAGCTACCGAGTTCGTTTCTCTCGCCCTATAACGTAGTGGACACGTCTCCCAGGCTCGCATGCACACACACTCCAAGTGTTTCCACTCTCCGGAACACTGAGGCTCTGTACAACCCGGTACCCTACCCTACTGTTTCCGTGCGTTGTTTCGCGAGCAGTGAGTCTTGCATGGTCAAGGGGGCGGCCTCAGGCCTGACTTTAGGAAACAAGTGGGGAGTTGTGTTCTCCCTTCTGCCGCGGCCTCAGTCTCCCTCGGAAAATGGTTTTGGACTCGCTGGCAGTGCTCGCCCGCGTTCACACAGCAAAAGGCTTCCACCCTCAGGAAGGCCTAGTCCTATCGAAGTAAGGAATTTCTACAGTGTGGTTCCCACGACTTAGGAGATTGGCTCTCGGCCTGCAAGCACACTGGGGCAACGGTACTAGTCCCAGGACAAGAGCTGAGTCGAGACGCGTCTCCGGCACCGGCCTTGCTTTCCCTCGATTTTACATAGGGAAGCCGTTCGCCGGACTCTCAAGCACAGCGCACAGCATACAGCTTCCTCTCCGCTAGGGACCGCCGTAAGCTAAAGCGCGGTTTCTCCACAGTGTTGTGCCTTCCAGGGAGGGGCCTTCAACGCAGGCCTACACGCACACAGGCCGGAGGAGTGCTAGCATTCTGATCCTGAGAGCTGGTGGGAGAGGTGCGGCTGCACGAATCCGTTTCTCTCGCCCAGGAACTTAGGGGACTCGTATGCCAGGCTCTTACGCACAGGCACTGCCTGTGTTCCCACTCCCCACAACGATGAGGCTATCTATAACACGGTTCTCCCACAGTACGGTTTCTTTGTTTTGGTACGCGAGCAGTGAGACTTGAATACCCAAGGGGGCGGCCCTGGGCTGGCTTCAGGAAACAAGTGGGGAGTTGTGTTCTCCCTTCTGCCGCGGCCTCAGTCTCCCTCGGAAAATCGTTTTGGACTTGCTGGCAGAGCTCGCCCGGATTCACACAGCAAAAGGTTTCCACCCTCAGGAAGGCCTAGTCTGGCCGAAGTAAAGAGTTTCTACAGTGTGGTTCCCTGGACTTAGGAGGTTGGCTCTCGGGCTGCAAGCACACCGGGGCAAGGGTACTACCTCAGGAACAAGAGCTGAGCCCAGAGGCGTCTCCGACACCGGCCTTTCTTTCCCTCGGTTTTACATAGGGAAGACGTTCGCCGGACTCTCAGGCACAGCGCACAGCATACAGCGTCCTCTCCGCTAGGGAACGGCGGGAGGTAAAGCGCGGTTTCTCCACAGTGTTTTGCCTTCCAGGGAGGGGCCTGCAACTTAGGTCTGCACGCACACATGCCGAAGGAGTGCTAGCATTCTACCACTGAGAGCTGGTGGGAGACATGCGGCTGCCCGTGTTCGTTTCTCTCGCCCGGTAAAGTAGGGGACTCGTCTTCCGGGCTCTCACGCACACACACTCCAAGTGTTTCCACTCTCTGGAACAGTGAGGCTCTGTACAATACGGTCCCTTACCTTACTGTTTCCTTGCGTTGGTACGCGAGCAGTGAGACTTGCATGCTCAAGGGGGCGGCCGCTGGGCTGGCTTCAGGAAAGAAGTGGGGAGTTGTGTTCTCCCTTCTACCGCAGCCTCAGGCTCCCTCGAAAATGGTTTTGGACTCGCTGGCAGTGCTCGCCCGCATTCATAGAGCAAAAGGTTTCCCCCCTCAGGAAGGCCAAATTGGCCGAAATCGGTGTTTTCTGCAGTGTGTTTCCACCGAGTGAGTTGGTTGGCTCTCGGCCTGCAAGTACACCGGGGCAAGGATACTAGCCACAGGAACAAGAGCTGAGCCGAGAGGCGTATCCGACACCGGCCTTCCATTCCCTCAGTGTTTTTTTTTTTTATTTTTTTAATTGTTATGTTAATCACCATATATTACATCATTAGTTTTTGGTGCAGTGTTCCATGATTCATTGTTTGTTCATAACACCCAGTGCTCCATGCAGAACGTGCCCTCCTCAATACCCATCACCAGGCAAACACATGCCCCTAACACCCTTCCCTCTAGAACCCTCAGTTTGTTTTTCAGAGTCCATCATCTCTCATGGTTCGTCTCCCCTCTGACATACTCCCCTTCCCTTCCTCTCCTGTTATCTTCTTCTTTTTCTTTCTTCTTAAAATATGTTGCGTTATTTGATTCAGAAGTACAGATCTTTGATTCAACAGTCTTGCACAATTCAGAGCGCTCACCATAGCACATACCCTCCCCAATGTCTATCACCCAGCCACCCCATGTCTCCCACCCCCAACCACTCCAGTAACACTCAGTTTGTTTACTGAGATTAAGAATTCCTCATATCAGTGACGTCATGCGATACGTGTCTTTCTCTGCTTGACTTATTTCACTCAACATAACACCCTCCAGTTCCATCCACGTCGTTGCAAATGGGAAGATCTCATTCCTTTGACGGCTGCATAATATTCCATTGTGAATATAAACCACCTCTTCTTTATCCGTTTATCTGTCGCTGGACATCATGGCTCTTTCCACAGTTTGGCTATTCTGGATATTGCTGCTATAAACACTGGGGTACACGTACCCCTTCCGGTCCCTACATTTGTAACGTTCTGGTAAATACCCTGTAGTGCAATTGCTGGCTCGAACAGTAGCTCTAATTTCAACTGTTTGAGGAAACTCGATACTGTTTTCCAGAGAGGTTGCAGCAGCTTGCATTCCCACCAACAGTGGAGGAGGGTTCCCCTTTCTCCACATCCCCGCCATCTGTCGTTCCCTGACTTGTTAATTTTAGCCATTCTGACGGGTGTGAGGTGGTATCTCATTGAGGTTTTGATTTGGATTTCCCTCATGCCGAGCGATGTTGAGCACTTTTTCATGTGCCTGTTGGCCATATGGATGTCTTCTTTGGAAAAATGTCTGTTCATGTCTTCGGCCCATTTCTTGATTGGATTATATGTTCTTTGGGTGTTGAGTTTTATAAGTTAGTTATAGATTTTGGATACTAGCCCTTTATCTGATATGTCATTTGCCAATATTTTCTCCCCTTCTGTCGGGTGTCTTTTGGTTTTGTGGACTGTTTCTTTAGCTGTGCAAAAGCTTTTTTTTTTAATTTTTATTGTTATGTTAAGCACCATATATTACATCATTAGTTTTTCGTGCAGTGTTCCATGATTCATTGTTTGTTCATAACACCCAGTGCTCCATGCAGACCGTGCCCTCCTCAATACCCATCACCAGGCTAACCCAAACCCTTACCGTCCTCCCCGCTAGAACCCTCACTTTGTTTTTCAGAGTCCGCCAACTGTCATGGTTCGTCTCCCCCTCTGACATACTCCCCTTCTCTTCCTCTCCTGTTATCTTCTTCTTTTCCTTTTCTTAAAATATGTTGCGTTATTTGTTTCAGAATACAGATCTGTGATTCAACAGTCTTGCACAATTCACAGGGCTCACCGTAGCACATACCCTCCCCAAAGTCTATCACCCAGCCACCCCATCCCTCCCACCCCCAACCACTCCAGTAACACTCAGTTTGTTTCCTGAGATTAAGAATAACTCATATCAGTGAGGACATTCGATACATGTCTTTCTCTGATTGACTTATTTGACTCAACATAACACCCTCCAGTTCCATCCATGTCTTTGGAAATGGCAACATCTCATTCCTTTTGAAGGCTGTATAATATTCCATTGTGTATATATACCACCTCTTCTTTATCCATTCATCTGTCGATGGACATCTTGGCTCTTTCTACAATTTGGCTATTTTGGACATTGCTGCTATAAACTTTGGGGTACACGTACCCCTTCGGGTCCCTACATTTGTATATTTGTGTTAAATACCCAGTAGTCAATGGCTGGATCAAACGGTAGCTCTAATGTCAACTCTTTGAGGATCCTCCATACTGTTTTCCAGAGTGGTTGCACCAGCTTGCATTCCCACCAAGAGTGGAGGAGGGTTCCCGTTTCTCCATATCCCGCCAACATCTGTCGTTCCCTGACTTGTTAATTTTAGCCATTCTGACGTGTGTGAAGTGGTATCTCATTGAGGTTTTGATTTGGATTTCCCTGATACCGAGCTATGTTGAGCACTTTTTATGTGCCTGTTGGCCATTTGGATGTCTTCTTTGGAAAAATGTCTGTTCATGTCTTCTGCCAATTTCTTCATTAGATTACGTGTTCTTTGGGTGTTGAGTTTGATAAGTTCTTTATCCATTCTGGATACTAGCCCTTTATCTGATATGTCATTTGCACATATTTTCTCCCATTCTCTCGGTTGTCTTTTGGTTTTGTGGAATGTTTCATTTGCTGTGCAAAATCTTTTTTTTAATTTTTTTATTCTTATGTTAATCACCATATATTACATCATTAGTTTTCGGTGCACTGTTCCATGATTAATTGTTTGTTCATAACACCCACTGCTCCGTGCAGAACGTGCCCTCCTCAATACCCATCACCAGGCTAACCGATCCCCCTACCCCCCTCCTCTCTAGAACCCTCAGTTTGTTTTTCAGAGTCCATCATCTCTCATGGTTCGTCTCCCCGTCTGACATACTCCCCCTCTCTTCATCTCCTGTTGTCTACATCTTTTTCTATTTTCTTAAAATTTGTTGCGTTATTTGATTCAGAAGTACAGATCTGTGGTTCAACAGTCCTGCACAATTCACAGCGCTCACCGTGGCACATATGCTCCCCAATGTCTATGACCCAGCCAACCCATCCCTCCCACTCCCAACCACTCCATTCAAACAGTTTCTTTCCTGAGATTAAAAATTCCTCATATCAGTGAGGTCATGGGATAAGTGTCTTTCTCTGATTGACTTATTTCACTAAACATAACACCCTCCAGTTCCATCCGCGTCGTTGCAAATGGCAAGATCTCATTCCTTTTGACGGCTGCATAATATTCCATTGTGTATATATACCACTTCTTTATCCGTTCATCTGTCGATGGTCATCTTAGCTCTTTCCACAGTTTGGCTATTGTGGACATTGCTGCTATAAACTTTGGGGTACACGTACCCCTTCGGGTCCCTACATTTGTATATTTGTGTTAAATACCCAGTAGTCAATTGCTGGATCGAACGGTAGCACTAATTTCAACTCTTTGAGGATCCTCCATACTGTTTTCCAGAGTGGTTGCACCAGCTTGCATTCCCACCAACAGTGTAGGAGGGTTCCCTTTTCTCCACATCCCCGCCAACATCTGTCGTTCCCTGTCGTGTTAATTTTAGCCATTCTGACGGGTGTGAGGTGGTATCACATTGAGGTTTTGATTTGGATTTCCCTGATGCCTTGCGATGTTGAGCACTTTTTCATGTGCCTGTTGGCCATTTGGATGTCTTCTTTGGAAAAATGTCTGTTCATGTCTTCGGCCCATTTCTTGATTGGATTATTTGTTCTTTGGGTGTTGAGTTTGATAAGTTCTTTATAGATTTGGATACTAGCCCTTTATCTGGTATGTCATTTGCATATATTTTCTCCCATTCTGTCGGTTGCCTTTGGTTTTGAGGACTGTTTCTTTTGCTGGGCAAAAGCTTTTTTTTTATTGTTATGTTAATCACCATATATTACATCATTAGTTTTTGGTGCAGTGTTCGATGATTCATTGTTTGTTCATAACACCCAGTGCTCCATGCAGAACGTGCCCTCCTCAATACCCATCACCAGGCTAACACATGCCCCTAACACCCTCCCCTCTAGAACCCTCAGTTTGTTTTTCAGAGTCCATCATCTGTCATGGTTCTTCTCCCCCTCTGACATACTCCCCTTCCCTTCCTCTCCTGTTATCTTCTTCTTTTTCTTTTTTCTTAAAATATGTTGCGTTATTTGTTTCAGAAGTACAGATCTGTGATTCAACAGTCTTGCACAATTCACAGCGCTCACCGTAGCACATACCCTCCCCAATGTCTATCACCCAGCCACCCCATCCCTCCCAACCCCAACCACTCCAGTAAAACTCAGTTTGTTTCCTGAGATTAAGAATTCCTCATATCAGTGAGGTCATGCGATACGTGTCTTTCTCTGATTGACTTATTTCACTCAACATAACACCCTCCAGTTCCATCCATGTCTTTGGAAATGGCAACATCTCATTCCTTTTGATGGCTGCATAATATTCCATTGTGTATATATACCACTTCTTCTTTATCCATTCATCTGTCGATGGACATCTTGGCTCTTTCCACAATTTGGCTATTTTGGACATTGCTGCTATAAACTTTGGGGTACACGTACACCTTCGGGTCCCTACATTTGTATCTTTGTGGTGAATACCCAGTAGTCAATTGCTGGATCGAACGCTGGCTCTAAAGTCAAATCTTTGAGGATCCTCCATACTGTTTTCCAGAGTGGTTGCACCAGCTTGCATTCCCACCAACAGTGTAGGAGGGTTCCCGTTTCTCCATATCCCCGCCAACATCTGTCGTTCCCTGACTTGTTAATTTTAGCCATTCTGACGGGTGTGAGGTGGTATCTCATTGAGGTTTTGATTTGGATTTCCCTGATACCGAGCTATGTTGAGCACTTTTTCATGTGCCTGTTGGCCATTTGGATGTCTTCTTTGAAAAAATGTCTGTTCATGTCTTCTGCCAATTTCTTCATTGGATTATGTGTTCTTTGGGTGTTGAGTTTGATAAGTTCTTTATCGATTCTGGATACTAGCCCTTTATCTGATATGTCATTTGCACATATTTTCTCCCATTCTCTCGGTTGTCTTTTGGTTTTGTGGACTGTTTCTTTTGCTGTGCCAAATCTTTATTTTTTAATTTTTTATTGTTATGTTAATCACCATATATTACATCATTAGTTTTTGGTGCACCGTTCCATGATTAACTGTTTGTTCATAACACCCACTGCTCCATGCAGAACGTGCCCTCCTCAATATCCATCACCAGGCAAACCGATCCCACTACCCCCCTCCCCTCTAGAACCCTCAGTTTGTTTTTCAGAGTCCATCATCTCTCATGATTCCTCTCCCCGTCTGACATACTCCCCCTCTCTTCATCTCCTGTTATCTACATCTTTTTCTATTTTCTTAAATTTTGTTGCGTTATTTGATTCAGAACTACAGATCTGTGATTCAACAGTCCTGCACAATTCACAGCGCTCACCGTGGCACATACCCTCCCCAATGTCTATCACCCAGCCAACCCATCCATTCCACCCCCAAACACTCCATTCAAACAGTTTCTTTCCTGAGATTAAAAATTCCTCATATCAGTGAGGTCATGCGATAGGTGTCTTTCTCTGATTGACTTATTTCACTCAACATAACACCCTCCAGTTCCATCCGCGTCGTTGCAAATGGCAAGATCTCATTCCTTTTGACGGCTGCATAATATTCCATTGTGTATATATACCACTTCTCTTTATCCGTTCATCTGTCCATGGACATCTTGGCTCTTTCCACAGTTTGGCTATTGTGGACATTGCTGCTATAAACTTTGGGGTACATGTACCCGTTCGGGTCCCTACATTTGTATCTTTGTGGTAAATACCCAGTAGTGCAATTGCTGGATCGAATGGTAGCTCTAATTTCAACTGTTTGAGGAACCTCCATACTGTTTTCCAGAGTGGTGGCCCCAGCTTGCATTCCCACCAACAGTGTAGAAGGGTTCCCCTTTCTCCACATCCCCGCCAACATCTGTCATTCCCTGACTTGTTAATTTTAGCCATTCTGACGGGTGTGAGGTGCTTTCTCATTGAGGTTTTGATTTGGATATCCCTGATGCCGAGCGATGTTCAGCACTTTTTCATGTGCCTGTTGGCCATTTGGATGTCTTCTTTGGAAAAATGACTGTTCATGTCTTCTGCCCATTTCTTGATTGGATTATTTGTTCTTTGGGTGTTGAGTTTGGTAAGTTCTTTATAGATTTTGGATACTACCCATTTATCTGATATGTCATGTGCAAATATTTTCTCCCATTCTGTCGGTTGTCTTTTGGTTTTGTGGACTCTTTCTTTTGCTGTGCAAAGCTTTATTTTTATTTTTTTATTGTTATGTTAAGCACCATATATTACATCATTAGTTTTTGGTGCAGTGTTCCATGATTCATTGTGTGTTCATAACACCCAGTGTTCCATGGAGAACGTTCCCTCCTCAATACCCATCAAGAGGCTAACCCAAACCCCTACCCCCCTCCCCTCTAGAACCCTCACTTTGTTTTTCAGAGTGCATCATCTCTCATGGTTCGTCTCCCCCTCTGTGATACTCCCCTTCAGTTCCTCTCCTGTTATCTTCTTCTTTTTCTTTTTTCTTAAAATATGTTGCGTTATTTGTTTCAGAAGTACAGATCTGTGGTTCAACAGTGTGCACAATTCACAGCGCTCACCGTAGCACATACCCTGCCCAATGTCTATCACCCAGCCACCCCATCCCTCCCACCCCCAAACACTTCAGTAACACTCAGTTTGTTTCCTAAGATTAAGAATTCCTCATATCAGTGAGGTAATGCGATACGTGTCTTTCTCTGATTGACTCATTTCACTCAACATAACACCCTCCAGTTCCATCCACGTCGTTGCAAATGGCAAGATCTCATTCCTTTTGACAGCTGCATAATATTCCCTTGTGTATATATACCACTTCTTCTTTATCCATTCATGTGTCGATGGACATCTTGGCTCTTTCCACAGTTTGGCTATTGTGGACATTGCTGCTATAAATTTTGGGGTACACGTACCCCTTCGGGTCCCTACATTTGTATCTTTATTCTAAATACCCTTTAGTGCAATTGCTGGATCGAACGGTAGCTCTAATTTCAACTGTTTGAGGAACCTCCATACTGTTTTCCAGAGTGGTTACACCAGGTTGCCTTCCCACCAACAGTGTAGGAGGGTTCCCCTTTCTCCACATCCCCGCCAACATCTGTCGTTTCCTGACTTGTTAATTTTAGCCATTCTGACGGGTGTGAGGTGGTATCTCATTGAGGTTTTGATTTGGATTTCCCTCATGCCGAGCGATGTTGAGCACTTTTTCATGTGCCTGTTGGCCATTTGGAGGTCTTCTTTGGAAAAATGTCTGTTCATGTCTTCGGCCCATTTCTTGATTGGATTATTTGTTCTTTGGGTGTTGAGTTTGGTAAGTTCTTTATAGATTTTGGATACTAACCTTTTATCTGATATGTCATTTGCAAATATTTTCTCCCATTCTTTCGGTTGTCTTTTGGTTTTGTGGACTGTTTCTTTTGCTGTGCAAAAGCTTTTTTATTGTTATGTTAATCACCATATATTACATCATTAGTTTTTGGTGCAGTGTTCCACGATCCATTGTTTGTTCCTAACACCCAGTGCTCCATGCAGAACGTGCCCACCTCAAACCCATCACCAGGCTAACGGATCCCCCTACCCCCTTCCCCTCTAGAACCCTCAGTTTGTTTTTCAGAGTCCATCATCTCTCATGGTTCGTCTCCCGGTCTGACATACTCCCCCTCTCTTCATCTCCTGTTATCTACTTCTTTTTTTCTATTTTCTTAAAATATGTTGCGTTATTTGATTCAGAAGTACAGTTCTGTGATTCAACAGTCTTGCACAATTCACAGCACTCACCGTGGCACATACCCTCCGCAATGTCTATCACCCAGCCAACCCATCCCTCCCAGCCCCAACCACTCCATTCAAACAGTTTCTTTCCTGAGATTAAAAATTCCTCATATCAGTGAGGTCATGCGATCGGTGTCTTTCTCTGATTGACTTATTTCACTCAACATAACACCCTCCACTTCCATTCGCGTCGTTGCAAATGGCAAGATCTCATTCCTTTTGACGGCTGCATAATATTCCATTGTGTATATACACCACTTCTTCTTTATCCATTCATCTGTCGATGGACATCTTCGCTGTTTCCACAATTTACCTATTTTGGACATTGCTGCTATAAACATTGGGGTACACGTACCCGTTCGGGTCCCTACATTTGTATCTTTGTGGTAAATGCCCAGTAGTGCAATTGCTGGATCGAACGGTAGCTCTAATTTCAACTGTTTGAGGATCCTCCATAGTGTTTTCCAGAGTGGTTGCACCAGCTTGCCTTCCCATCAACAGTGGAGGAGTGTTCCCCTTTCTCCACATGCCCGCCAACATCTGTCAATCCCTGACTTGTTAATTTTAGCCATTCTGACGGGTGTGATATGGTATCTCATTGAGGTTTTGATTTGGATTTCCCTGATGCCGAGCGATGTGCTTTTTCATGTGCCTGTTGGCGATTTGGATATCTTCTTTGGAAAAATGTGTGTTCATGTCTTCGGCCCATTTCTTGATTGGATTATTTGTTCTTTGAGTGTTGATTTTGATAAGTTCTTTATAGATTTTGGATACTAGCCCTTGATCTGTTATGTCATTTGCACATATTTTCTCCCATTCTGTCGGTTGTCTTCTGGTTTTGTGGACTGTTTCTTTTGCTGTGCAAAAGCTTTTTTTTATTGTTATGTTAATCACCATATATTACATCATTAGTTTTTGGTTCAGTGTTCTATGATTCATTGTTTGTTCATAACACCCAGTGCTCCATGCAGAACGTGCCCTCCTCAATACCCATCACCAGGGTAACCCAAACCCCTACCCCTCCTCCCCTCTAGAACCCTCACTTTCTTTTTCAGAGTGCATCATCTCTCATGGTACGTCTCCCCCTCTGTGATACTCCCTTTCAGTTCCTCTACTGTTATCTTCTTCTTTTTCTCTTTTCTTAAAATATGCTGCGTTATTTGTTTCAGAAGTACAGATCTGTGATTCAACACTGTGCACAATTCACAGCACTCACCGTAGCACATAACTTCCCCAATGTCTATCACACAGCCACCCCATCCGTCCCACCCCCAACCACTCCAGTAACACTCAGTTTGTTTCCTAAGATTAAGAATTCCTCATATCAGTGAGGTCATGCGATAGGTGTCTTTCTCTGATTGACTCTTTTTACTCAACATAACACCCTCCAGTTCCATCCACGTCGTTGCAAATGGCAAGATCTCATTCCTTTTGACGGCTGCATAATATTCCCTTGTGTATATATACCACTTCCTCTTATTCCATTCATCTGTCGATGGACATCTTGGCTCTTTCCACAGTTTGGCTATTTTGGACATTGCTGCTATAAACTTTGGGGTACACGTACCCCTTCGGGTCCCTACATTTGTATCTTTGTAGTAAATACCCTTCAGTGCAATTGCTGGATCGAACGGTAGCTCTAATTTCAACTGTTTGAGGAACCTCCATACTGTTTTCCACAGTGCTTACACCAGCTTGCCTTCCCACCAACAGTGGAGGAGGGTTCCCCTTTCTCCACATCCCCGCCACAATCTGTCGTTCCCTGACTTGTTAATTTTAGCCAATCTGACGGGTGTGAGGTGGTATATAATTGAGGTTTTGATTTGGATTTCCCTCATGCCGAGCGATGTTGAGCACTTTTTCATGTGCCTGTTGGCCATTTGGATGTCTTCTTTGGAAAAATGTCTGTTCATATCTTCGGCCCCTTTCTTCATTGGTTATATGTTCTTTGGGTGTTGAGTTTTATAAGTTAGTTATAGATTTTGGATACTAGCCCTTTATCTGATATGTCATTTGCAAATATTTTCTCCCATTCTGTCGGGTGTCTTTTCGTTTTGTGGACTCTTTCTTTAGCTGTGCAAAAGCTTTTTTTAAATTTTTTATTGTTATGTTATGCACCATATATTACATCATTAGTTTTTCGTGCAGTGTTCCATGATTCATTGTATGTTCATAACACCCAGTGCTCCATGCAGAACGTGCCCTCCTCAGTACCCATCACCAGGCTAACCCAAACCCCTACCGTCCTCCCCGGTAGAACCCTCACTTTGTTTTTCAGAGTCCATCAACTGTCATGGTTCGTCTCCCCCTC
Organism: Eumetopias jubatus; assembly: GCF_037043125.1. NCBI lineage: Eukaryota > Metazoa > Chordata > Mammalia > Carnivora > Otariidae > Eumetopias > Eumetopias jubatus. The sequence goes on along the minus strand of NW_028274941.1, from coordinate 333,107 downwards.
TGACATACGCCCCTTCTCTTCCTCTCCTGTTATCTTCTTCTTTTTCTTTTTCTTAAAATGTGTTTCGTTATTTGTTTCAGAAGTACAGATCTGTGATTCAACAGTCTTGCACAATTCACAGCGCTCACCGTGGCACATACCCTCCCCAATGTCTATGACCCAGCCAACACATCCCTCCCACCCCCAACCACTCCATTCAAACAGTTTGTTTCCTAAGATTTAAAATTCCTCATATCAGTGAGGTCATGCGATACGTGTCTTTCTCTGATTGACTTATTTCACTCAACATAACACCCTCCAGTTCCATCCACGTCGTTGCAAATGGCAAGATCTCATTCATTTTGACGGCTGCATAATATTCCATTGTGTATATATACCACCTCTTCTATATCCATTCATCTGTCGATGGACATCATGGCTCTTTCCACAGTTTGGCTATAGTGGACATTGCTGCTATAAACTTGGGGTACACGTACCCCTTCGGGTCCCTACATTTGTATCTTTGTGGTAAATACCCAGTAGTGCAATTGCTGGATCGAACGGTAGCTCTAATTTCAACTGTTTGAGGAACCTCCATACTGTTTTCCAGAGTGGTTGCACCAGCTTGCATTCCCACCAGCAGTTTAGGAGGTTTCCCCTTTCTCCACATGCCCGCCAACATCTGTCGTTCCCTCACTTTTTAATTTTAGCCATTCTGACGGGTGTGAGGTGGTATCTCATTGAGGTTTTGATTTGGATTTCCCTGATGCCGAGCGATGTTGAGCACTTTTTCATGTGCCTGTTGGCGATTTGGATATCTTCTTTGGAAAAATGTCTGTTCATGTCTTCTGCCCATTTCTTGATTGGATTTTTTGTTCTTTGGGTGTTGAGTTTGATAAGTTCTTTATAGATTTTGGATACTAGCCCTTTATCTGTTATGTCATTTGCACATATTTTCTCCAATTTTGTCGGTTGCCTTTTGGTTTTGTGGACTGTTTCTTTTGCTGTGCAAAAGCTTTTTTTTATTGTTATGTTAATCACCATATATTACGTCATTAGTTTTTGGTGCAGTGTTCCATGATTCATTGTTTGTTCATAACACCCAGTCCTCCATGCAGAACGTTCCCTCCTCAATACCCATCACCAGGGTAACCCAAACCCCTACCCCCCTCCCCTCTAGAACCCTCACTTTCTTTTTCAGAGTGCATCATCTCTCATGGTTCATCTCCCCCTCTGTGATACTCCCCTTCAGTTCCTCTCCTGTTATCTTCTTCTTTTTCTTTTTTCTTAAAATATGTTGCGTTATTTGTTTGAGAAGTACAGATCTGTGATTCAACAGTGTGCACAATTCACAGCGCTCACCGTAGCACATACCCTGCCCAATGTCTATCACCCAGCCACCCCTTCCCTCCCACTCCCAACCACATCAGTAACACTCACTTTGTTTCCTAAGATTAAGAATTCCTCATATCAGTGAGGTAATGCGATACGTGTCTTTCTCTGATTGACTCATTTCACTCAACATAACACCCTCCAGTTCCATCCACGTCGTTGCAAATGGCAAGATCTCATTCCTTTTGACGGCTGCATAATATTCCCTTGTGTATATATACCACTTCTTCTTTATCCATTCATCTGTCGATGGACATCTTGGCTCTTTCCACAGTTTGGCTATTGTGGACATTGCTCATATAAATTTTGGGGTACACGTACCCCTTCGGGTCCCTACATTTGTATCTTTGTTCTAAATACCGTTTAGTGCAATTGCTGGATCGAACGGTAGCTCTAATTTCAACTGTTTGAGGAACCTCCATACTGTTTTCCAGAGTGGTTACACCAGCTTGCCTTCCCACCAACAGTGTAGGAGGGTTCCCCTTTCTCCACATCCCCGCCAACATCTGTCGTTTCCTGGCTTGTTAATTTTAGCCATTCTGACGGGTGTGAGGTGGTATCTCATTGAGGTTTTGATTTGGATTTCCCTGATGCCGAGCGATGTTGAGCACTTTTTCATGTGCCTGTTGGCCATTTGGAGGTCTTCTTTGGAAAAATGTCTGTTCATGTCTTCGGCCCATTTCTTGATTGGATTATTTGTTCTTTGTGTGTTGAGTTTGATAAGTTCTTTATAGATTTTGGATACTACCCCTTTATCTGTTATGTCATTTGCAAATATTTTCTCTCTTTCGGTCGGTAGTCTTTTGGTTTTGTGGACTGTTTCTTTTGCTGCGTAAAAGCTTTTTTTATTGTTATGTTAATCACCATATATTACATCATTAGTTTTTGGTGCAGTGTTCCACGTTTCATTGTTTGTTCCTAACACCCAGTGCTCCATGCAGAACGTGCCCTCCTCAATACCCATCCCCAGGCTAATCTATCCCCCTACCCCCCTCCCCTCTAGAACCCTCACTTTGTTTTTCAGAGTCCATCATCTCTCATGGTTCGTCTCCCCCTCTGACATATTCCCCTTCTCTTCCTCTCCTGTTATCTTCTTCTTTTTCTTTCTTCTTAAAATATGTTGCGTTATTTGATTCAGAAGTATAGATCTGGGATTCAACAGTCTTGCACAATTCACAGCGCTCACTGTAGCACATACCCTCCCCAATGTCTATTACCCAGCCATCCCATCCCTCCCACCCCCAACCACTCTAGTCACTCAGTTTGTTTCCTGAGATTAAAAATTCCTCATATCAGTGAGCTCATGCGATACGTGTCTTTCTCTGATTGACTCATTTCACTCAACATAACACCCTTCAGTTCAATCCACTTCGTTGCAAATGGCAAGATCTCATTCCTTTTGACAGCTGCATAATATTCCATTCTGTATATATACCACATCTTCTTTATCCATTCATCTCTCGATGGACATCTTGGCTCTTTCCACAGTTTGGTTATTGTCGATATTGCTGCTATAAACATTGGAATGCACGTACCCCTTCGGGTCCCTACGTTTTTATCTTTGTGGTAAATACCCAGTAGTGCATTTGATGGATCGAACGGTAGCTCTAATATCAAATGTTTGAGGAACCTCCATATTGTTTCCAGAGTGGTTGCACCAGCTTGCATTCCCACCAACAGTGTAGGAGGGTTCCCCTTTCTCCACATCCCCGCCAACATCTGTCGTTCCCTGACTTGTTAATTTTAGCCAATCTGACGGGTGTGAGGTGGTATCTCATTGAGGTTTTGATTTGGATATCCCTGATTCCGAGCGATGTTGAGCACTTTTTCATGTGCCTGTTGGCCATTTGGATGTCTTCTTTGGAAAAATGTCTCTTCATGTCTTCGGCCCATTTCTTGATTGGATTATATGTTCTTTGGGTGTTGAGTTTGATAAGTTCATTATAGATTTTGGATACTAACCCTTTATCTGATATGTCATCTGCCAATATTTTCTCCCATTCTGTCGGGTGAGTTTTGGTTTTGTGGACTATTTCTTTAGCTGTCCAAAATCTTTTTTTTTAATTTTTTATTGTTATGTTAATCACCATATATTACATCATTAGTTTTTCGTGGAGTTTTCCATGATTCATTGTTTGTTCATAACACCCAGTGCTCCATGCAGAACGTTCCCTCCTCAATACCCACCACGAGGCTAACCCAAACCCCTACCGCCCTCCCCTCTAGAACCCTCACTGTGTTTTTCAAAGTCCATCATCTGTCATGGTTCGTCTCCGCCTCTGACATACTCCCCTTCTATTCCTCTCCTGTTATCTTCTTCTTTTTCTTTTTCTTAAAATATGTTGCGTTATTTGTTTCAGAAATACAGATCTGTAATTCAACAGTCTTGCCCAATTCAGAGCGCTCACCGTAGCACATACACTCCCCAATGTCTATCACGCAGCCACCCCATCCCTCCCACCCACAACCACTCCAGTAACACTCAGGATGTTTCCTGAGATTAAGAATTCCTCATATCAGTGAAGTCATGCGATACGTGTCTTTCTCTGATTGACTTATTTCACTCAACATAACACCCTCCAGTTCCATCCACGTCTTTGCAAATGGCAACATCTCATTCCTTTTGAAGGCTGCATAATATTCCATTGTGTATATATACCACCTCTTCTTTATCCATTCATCTGTCGATGGACATCTTGGCTCTTTCCAGAGTTTGGGTATTGTGGACATTGCTGCTATAAACTTTGGGGTACATGTACCCCTTCGGGTCCCTACATTTGTATCTTTGTGGTAAATACCCAGTAGTGCAATTGCTGGATTGAACAGTAGCTCTAATTTCATCTGTTTGAAGAACCTCCATACTCTTTTCCAGAGTGGTTGCACCAGCTTGCATTCCCACCAACAGTGTAGGAGGGTTCCCCTTTCTCCACAACCACGCCAACATCTGTCGCTCCCTGACTTGTTAATTTTAGCCATTCTGACGGGTGTGAGGTGGTATCTCATTGAAGTTTGTTTTGGATTTCCCTGATGCCGAGCGTTGTTGTGCACTTTTTCATGTGCCTGTTGGCCATTTGGATGTCTTCTTTGGAAAAATGTCTGTTCATTTCTTCGGCCCATTTCTTGATTCGATTATTTGTTCTTTGGGTGTTGAGTTTGATAAGTTCTTTATAGATTTGGGATACTAGCCCTTTATCTGATATGTCATTTGCCAATATTTTCTCCCATTCTGTCGGTTGTCTTTTGGGTATGTGGAGTGTTTCTCTTGCTGTGCAAAAGCTCTTTTCTTAATTGTTATGTTAATCATAACATAACAATGATATATTACATCATTCGTTTTTGGTGCAGTCTTCCATGATTCATTGTTTGTTCATAACACCCAGTGCTCCATGCAGAACGTGCCCTCCTCAATATCCATCACCAGGCTAACCCATCCCCCTACCCCCCTCTCCTCTAGAACCCTCAGTTTGTTTCTCAGAGTCCATCATCTCTCATGGTTCGTCTCCCCCTTTGAAATACTCCCCTTCTCTTCCTCTCTTGTTATCTTCTTCTTTATTTTTCTTAAAATATGTTGCGTTATTTGTTTCAGAATTAGAGATCTGTGATTCAACAATCTTGCACAATTCACAGCGCTCACCATAGCACATACCCTCCCCAATGTCTATCACCCAGCCACCCCATCCCTCCCACCCCAACCATTCCACTATCAATGAATAATGGAACACTGCACCAAAAACTAATGATGTAATTTATATTGATTAACATAACATTAAAAAAAAAAAAAAAGCTTTTGCACAGCAAAAGAAACAGTCCACAACCCCAAAAGACAACCGACAGAATGGGAGAAAATATTTACAAATGACCTATCAGATAAAGGGCTAGTATACAAAATCTATAAAGAACTTATCAAACTCAACACCCAAAGAACAAATAATCCAATCAAGAAACGGGCAGAAGACATGAACAGACATTTTTCGAAAGAAGACATCCAAATGGCCAACAGGCACATTAAAAAGTGCTCAACATCTCTCGGCATCAGGGAAATCCAAATCAAAACCTCAATGAGATACCACCTCACACCCGTCAAAATGGCTAAAATTAACAAGTCAGGGAACGACAGATGTTCACGGGGATGTGGAAAAAGGGGAACCCTCCTACACTTTTAGTGGGAATGCAAGCTGGTGCAACCACTCTGGAGAACAGTATGGAGGTTCTCAAACAGTTGACATAAGAGCTACCGTTCGATCCAGTAATTGCACTAGTGGGTATTTACCACAAAGAGACAAATGTAGGGACCCGAAGGGGTATGTGTACCTCAATGTTTAGAGCAGCAATGTCCACAATAGCCAAACTATGGAACGAGCCAAGATGTCCATCGAGAGATGAATTGATAAAGAAGTGGTGGTATATATACACAATGGAATATTATGCAGCCATCAAAAGGAATGAGATATTGCCATTGGCAGCGACGTGGATGGAACTGGAGGGTGTTATGTTGAGTGAAATAAGTCAATCAGAGAAAGACACGTATCGCATGACCTCACGGATATGAGGAATTCTTAATCTCAGGAAACAAACTGAGTGTTACTGGAGTGGTTGGGGTTGGGAGGGATGGGGTGGCTGGGTAATAGACATTGGGGAGGGTATGTGCTACGGTGAGCCCTGTGAATTGTGCAAGAGTGTTGAATCACAGATCTGTATTTCTGTAACAAATAAGGCAACATATTTTAAGAAAAAAGAAAAAGAAGAAGGTAACAGGAAAGGAAGAGAAGGGGAGTATGTGAGAGGGAGAGAGGAACCATGACAGATGATGGACTCTGAAAAACAAACTGAGGGTTCTAGAGGGGAAGGGCGCAGGGGGATGTGTTAGCCTGGTGATGGGTATTGAGGAGGGCACGTTCTGCATGGAGCACTGGGTGTTATGAAGAAACAATGAATCATGGAACACTGCAGCAAAAACTAATGATGTAATATATGGTGTTTAACATAAGAATAAGAAAAAAAAAAAAAACTGAGGGAAACAAAGGCCGGTGGCGGAGATGCCTCTCGGCTCAGCTCTTGTTCCTGGGGCTAGTACCCTTTCCCCGGTGTACTTGCAGGCTGAGAGCCAACCAACTAAGTCGATGGAAACACGCTGCAGAAAACCCCGACTTCAGCCAGATTAGGCCTTCCTGAGTGTGGAAACCTTTTGCTGTGTGAATGCGGGCGAGCACTGCCAGCGAGTCCAAAACCATTTTCCGAGGGAGACTGAGGCTGCGGCAGAAGGGAGAACACAACTCCCCACTTGTTTCCTGAAGCCAGGCCTGCGCCCGCCACCTTTACCATCCAACTCTCACTGTTCGCTTACCAACGCAAGGAAACAGTAGGGTAGGGTACCGTGCTGTAGAGCCTCACTGTTCCGGAGAGTGGAAACACTTGGAGTGTGTGTGCATGAGAGCCTGGGAGAGGAGTCCCCTACGTTACTGGGCGAGAGAAACGAACTCGGGCATCCGCACCTCTCCCACCAGCTCTCAGTGGCAGAATGCTAGCACTCCTCCAGCATGTGTGCGTGCAGGCCTATGTTTCAGGACTCTCCTTGAAAGGCCCAACACTGTGGAGAAACCGCGCTTTAGCTCCCGCCGGTCCTTATCGGAGAGGACGCTGTATGCTGTGCCCTGTGCTGGAGAGCCTGGCGCACGGCTTCCTTATGTAAAACCGAGGTAAAGAAAGGCCGTTGGCGGAGACGCCTCTCGTCTCAGCTCTTGTTCCTGGGGCCCGTACCCTTGCCACGGTGTGCTTCCAGGCCGAGAGCCAAGCAACTAAGTCGAGGGAAAACACACTGTAGAAAATCCCGTCTTCGGCCAGATTAGGCCTTCCTGAGGGTGGAAACCTTTTGCTGTATGAATGCGGGCGAGGACTGACAGCGAGACTAAAACCATTTTCCGAGGGAGACTGAGGCCGCGGCAGAAGGGAGAACACAACTCCCCACTTGTTTCCTGAAGCCATCCCAGCGCCCGACCCCTTGGGCTTGCAAGTCTCACTGCTCGTGTACCAAAACAAAGAAACAGGAATGTAGGGGAACCGTGTTGTAATAGCCTCACTGTTCCGGAGAGTGGAAACACTTGAAGTGTGTGTGCGTGAGAGCTTGGGAGAAGAGTCCCCTACGTTACTGGGCGAGAGAAACGAACTCGGGCAGCCGCACCTCTCCTACCTCCTCTCAGTGGCAGAATGCTAGCAGTCCTCCGGCATGTGTGCGTGAAGGCGTAAGTTGCAGGCCCCTCCTTGAAAGTCCCAACACTCTGCAGGAACCGCGCTTTAGAACCCACCGTTTCCTAGCGGAGAGGACGCTATATGCTCTGCGTTGTGCTTGAGAGCCCGGCGAACGGCTTTCCTATGTAAAACCGAGGGAAAGAAAGGCCGGAGCCGGAGACGCCTCTCGGCTCAGCTCTTGTTCCTGGGGCTAGTACCCTTGCCCCGGTGTGCTTGCAGGCCGAGAGCCAAACTCCTATGTCAAGGGAACCACACTGTAGAAATTCCTTACTACGGCCAGGCTAGGCCTTCCTGAGGGTGGACGCCTTCTGCTGTGTGAATGCGGGCGAGCACTGCCAGCGAGTCCAAAACCATTTTCCGAGGGAGACTGAGGCCGCGGCACAAGGGAGAACACAACTCCCCACTTGTTTCCTGAAGCCAGGCCTGCGGCCGCCCCCTTACCCATGCAAGTCTCACTGCTCGCGTACCAACGCCAGGAAACAGTAGGGTAGGGGACCGTGTTGTAGAGAGCCTCACTATTCCCGCTAGTGGAAACACTTGGAGTGTATCTGCGTGAGAGCCTGGGAGAGGAGTTCCCTACTTTGCTGGGTGAGAGAAACGAACTCGGGCAGCCGCACCTCTCCCACCAGCTCTCAGTGACAGAATGCTAGCACTCCGCCGGCATGGGTGCGTGCAGGCCTAAGTTGCAGGCCCCTCCTTGAAAGGCCCAACACTGTGGAGAAACCGCACTTTAGCTCCCGCCGGTCGCTAGCAGAGAGGACGCTGTATGGTCAGCGCTGTGCTTGAGAGCCCGGCGAACGGCTTCCGTATGTAAAACCGAGGGAAAGAAAGGCCGGTGCCGGAGACGCCTCTCGGCTCAGCTCTTGTTCCTGGGGCTAGTACCGATGCCCCGGTGTCCTTGCAGCCCGAGAGCCAGCCTCTTAAGTCGAGGGAACCACACTGTAGAAATTCCTTACTTCGGCCAGACTAGGCCTTCCTGAGGGTGGAAACCTGCTGTGTGAATGCTGGCGAGCACTGCCAGCGAGTGTAAAACCATTTTCCGAGGGAGACTGAGCCCGCGGCAGAAGGGAGAACACAACTCCCCACTTGTTTCCTGAAGTCAGTCCTGCCGCTGCCCACTTGTGCATGCAAGTCTCACTGCTCGCGTACGAACGCAAGGAAACAGTAGGGTAGGGGACCGTGTTTTACAGAGCCTCACTGTTCCCGAGAGTAGAAACACTTGGAATGTGTGTGCGTGAGACCCTGGGAGACGAGTCCACTACATTATTGGGTGATAGAAACGAACTCGGGCAGCCGCAGCTCTCCCACCAGCTCTCAGTGGCAGAATGCTAGCACTCCTCCGGCATGGCTGCGTGCAGGCCTAGGTTGCAGGCCCCTCCTGGGAGGCCCAACACTGTGGAGAAACCGCGCTTTAGCTCCCGCCGGGCCCTAGCGGAGAGGACGCTGTATGTTGTGCGCTGTGCTTGAGAGTCCGGCGAACGGCTTCCCTATGTAAAACCGAGGAAAAGAAAGGCCGGGGCCGGAGACGCCTCTCGGCTCAGCTCTTGTTCCTGGGGCTAGTACCGTTGCCCCGGGGTGCTTGCAGGCCGAGAACAAACCACCTAAGTCGAGGGAAGCACACTGTAGAAATTCCTTACTTCGGCTAGACTAGGCCTTCCTGAGGGTGGAAACATTTTGCTGTGTGAATGCGGGCGAGCACTGCCAGCGAGTCCAAAACCATTTTCCGAGGGAGACTGAGGCCGCGGCAGAAGGGAGAACACAACTCCCCACTTGTTTCCTGAAGCCAGGGCAGCGGCTGCCCCTTTGAGCATGCAAGTCCCACTGCTCGTGTACCAACGCAAGGAAACAGTAGGGTAGGGTACCCTGGTGTAGAGCCTCACTGTTCCAGAGAGTGGAAACACCTGGAGTGTGTGTGCGTGAGAGCCTGGTATACGAGTGCCCTACGTTACTGGGCGAGAGAAAGGAACTCGGGCAGCCGCACCTCTCCCACCAGCTCTCACTGGCAGAATGCTAGCACTCCTCCTCCATGTGTGCCTACAGGCCTAAGTTGAAGGCCCCTCCCTGGAAGGCACAACACTGTGGAGAAACCGCGCTTTACCTCCCGCAGTTGTCTAGCGCAGAGGACGCTGTATGCTGTGCGCTGTGCCTGAGAGTCCGGCGAACGGCTTCCCTATGTAAAACCGAGGGAAAGAAAGGCCGGTGCCGGAGACGCCTCTCGGCTCAGCTTTTGTTCCTGTGGTGGTACCCTTGCCCCGGTGTGCTTGCAGGCCGAGAGCCAACCTCCTAAGTCCAGGGAACCACACTGTAGAAATTCCTTACTTCGGCCAGACTAGGCCTTCCTGAGGGTGGAAACATTTTGCTGTGTGAATGCGGGCGAGCACTGCCAGTAAGTCCAAAGCGATTTTCGGAGGGAGACTGAGGCTGCGGCAGAAGGGAGAACACAACTCCCCACTTGTTTCCTGAAGCCAGCCCAGGGCCGCCTCCTTGGGTATTCAAGTCTCACTGCTCGCGTACCAAAACAAAGAAACAGTACTGTAGGAGAACCGTGTTATAGATAGCCTCATTGTTGTGGGGAGTGGGAACACAGGCAGTGCCTGTGCGTAAGAGCCTGGCATACGAGTCCCCTAAGTTACTGGGCGAGAGAAACGGTTTCGTGAAGCCACACCACTCCCACCATCTCAGTATCAGAATGCTAGCACTCCTCCGGCCTGTGTGTGTGCAGGCCTAAGTTGCAGGCCTATCCGTGGAAGACACAACACTGTGGACCGGCGGGAGGTAAAGCGCGGTTTCTCCACAGTGTTGTGCCTTCCAGGGAGGGGCATGCAACTTGGGCCTGCAAGTTAGGCCTGCACGCACACATGCCGAAGGAATGCTAGCATTCTACCACTGAGAGCTGGTGGGAGATGTCCGGCTGCCCGTGTTCGTTTCACTCGCCCAGTAAAGTAGGGGTCTCGTCTTCCGGGCTCTCACGCCCACACACTACAAGTGTTTCCACTCTCTGGAACAGTGAGGCTCTGTACAACACGGTCCCTTACCTTACTGTTTCCTTGCGTTGGTACGCGAGCAGTGAGACTTGTATGCTCAAGGGGGCGGCCGCTGGGCTGGCTTCAGGAAAGAAGTGGGGAGTTGTGTTCTCCCTTCTACCGCAGCCTCAGGCTCCCTCGAAAATGGTTTTGGACTCGCTGGCAGTGCTCGCCCGCATTCACAGAGCAAAAGGTTTCCCCCCTCAGGAAGGCCAAATTGGCCGAAATCGGTGTTTTCTGCAGTGAGTTTCCACCGAGTTAGTTGGTTGGCTCTCGGCCTGCAACTACACCGGGGCAAGGGTACTAGCCACAGGAAGAAGAGCTGAGCCGAGAGGCGTATCTGACACCGGCCTTCCATTCCCTCAGTGGTTCTTTTTAATTTTTTTAATTGTTATGTTAATCACCATATATTAAATCATTTGTTTTTGGTGCAGTGTTCCATGATTCATTGTTTGTTCATAACAGCCAGTGCTCCATGCAGAACGTGCCCTCCTCAATACCCATCACCAGGCTAACACATGCCCCTACCACCCTCCCCTATCGAACCCTCAGTTTGTTTTTCAGAGTACATCATCTCTCATGGTTCGTCTCCGCTCTGACATACTCCCCTTCCCTTCCTCTCCTGTTATCTTCTTCTTTTTCTTTCTTCTTAAAATATGTTGCGTTATTTGATTCAGAAGTACAGATCTGTGATTCAACAGTCTTGCACAATTCAGAGCGCTCACCGTAGCACATACCCTCCCCAATGTCTATCACCCAGCCACCCCATCTCTCCCACCCCCAACCACTCCAGTAACACTTAGTTTGTTTCCTGAGATTAAGAATTCCTCATATCAGTGACGTCATGCGATACGTGTCTTTCTCTGATTGACTTACTTCACTCAACATAACACCGACCAGTTCCATCCACGTCGTTGCAAATGGGAAGATCTCATTCCTTTGACGGCTGCATAATATTCCATTGTGAATATATACCACATCTTCTTTATCCGTTCATCTGTCGCTGGACATCTTGGCTCTTTCCACAGTTTGGCTATTGTGGACATTGCTGCTATAAACTTTGGGGTACACGTACCCCTTCGGGTCCCTACATTTGTATCTTTGTGTTAAATACCCAGTAGTCAATTGCTGGATCGAACGGTAGCACTAATTTCAACTGTGTGAGGATCCTCCATACTGTTTTCCAGAGTGGTTGCACCATCTTGCATTCCCACCAACAGTGGAGGAGGGTTCCCCTTTCTCCACATCCCCGCCATCATCTGTCGTTCCCTGACGTGTTAATTTTAGCCATTCTGACGGGTGTGAGGTGGTATCACATTGAGGTTTTGATTTGGATTTCCCTGATGCCGAGCGATGTTGAGCACTCTTTCATGTGCCTGTTGGTCATTTCGATGTCTTCTTTGGAAAAATGTCTGTTCATGTCTTCGGCCCATTTCTTGATTGGATTACTTGTTCTTTGGGTGTTGAGTTTGATAAGTTCTTTATAGATTTTGGATACTAGCCTTTTATCTGATATGTCATTTGTATGTTTTTTTCCCATTCTGTCAGTTGTCTTTTGGTTTTGAGGACTGTTTCTTTTGCTGGGCAAAAGCTTTTTTTTATTGTTATGTTAATCACCATATATTACATCATTAGTTTTTGGTGCAGTGTTCGATGATTCATTGTTTGTTAATAACACCCAGTGCTCCATGCAGAACGTGCCCTCCTCAATACCCATCACCAGGCTAACACATGCCCCTAACACCCTCCCCTCTAGAACCCTCAGTTTGTTTTTCAGAGTCCATCATCTGTCATGGTTCTTCTCCCCCTCTGACATACTCCCCTTCTCTTCCTCTCCTGTTATCTTATTCTTTTTCTTTTTTCTTAAAATAGGTTGCGTTATTTGTTTCAGAAGTACAGATCTGTGATTCAACAGTCTTGCACAATTCACAGCGTTCACCGTAGCACATACCCTCCCCAATGTCTATCATCCAGCCACCCCATCCCTCCCACCCCAACCACTCCAGTAAAACTCAGTTTGTTTCCTGAGATTAAGAATTCCTCATATCCGTGAGGTCATGCGATATGTGTCTTTCTCTGATTGACTTATTTCACTCAACATAACACCCTCCGTTTCCATCCACGTCGTTGCAAATGGCAAGATCTCATTCCTTTTGACGGCTGCATAATATTCCATTGTGTATATATACCACTTCTTCTTTATCCGTTCATCTGTCGCTGGACATCTTGGCTCTTTCCACAGTTTGGCTATTGTGGACATTGCTGCTATAAACATTTGGGTACACGTACCCCTTCCGTCCCTACATTTGTAACGTTCTGGTAAATACCCACTAGTGCCATTGCTGGCTCGAACAGTAGCTCTAATTTCAACGGTTTGAGGAACTTCCATACTGTTTTCCAGAGGGGTTGCACCAGCATTCATTCCCACCAACAGTGTAGGAGGTTTCCCCTTTCTCCACATCCCCGCCAACATCTGTCGTTCCCTGACTTGTTAATTTTAGCCATTCTGACGGGTTGAGGTGGTATCTCATTGAGGTTTTGATTTGGATTTCCCTGATGCCGAACGATGTTGAGCACGTGTTCATGTGCCTGTTGGCCATTTGGATGTCTTCTTTGGAAAAATGTCTGTTCATGTCTTCTGCCCATTTCATGATTGGATTATTTGTTCTTTGGGTGTTGAGTTTGATAAGTTCTTTATAGATTTTGGATACTAACCATTTATTTGATATGTCATTTGCAAATATTTTCTCCCATTCTGTCGGTTGTCTTTGGTTTTGTGGACAGTTTCTTTTGCTGTGCAAAAGGGTTTTTTTCTATTGTTATGTTAATGACCATATATTATATCATTAGTTTTTGGTGCAGTGTTCCATGATTCATTGTTTGTTCATAACACCCAGTGCTCCATGCAGAACGTGCCCTCCTCAATACCCATCCCCAGGCTAACCCATCCCCCAACCCCCCTCCCCTCTAGAACCCTCCCTTTGTTTTTCAGAGTCCATCATCTGTCATGGTTCGTCTCACCCTCTGACATACTCCCCTTCTCTTCCTCTTCTGTTATCTTCTTCTTTTTCTTTTTTCTTAAAATATGTTGCGTTATTTGTTTCAGCAGTACAGATCTGTGACTCAACAATCTTGCACAATTCACAGCGCTCCCCGTAGCACATACCCTCCCCAAAGTCTATCACCCAGCCACACCATCCCTCCCACCCCCAAACACTCCAGTATCACTCAGTTTGTTTCCTGAGATTAAGAATTCCTCACATCATCGAGGTCATGCGATAATTGTCTTTCTCTGATTGACTTATTTCACTCAACATAACACCCTCCAGTTCCATCCACGTCTTTGCAAATGGCAACATCTCATTCCTTTTGACGGCTGCATAATATTCCGTTGTGGATATATACCACCTCGTCTTTATCCATTCATCTGTCGATGGACATCTTGGCTCCTTCCACAGTTTGGCTATTGTGGATATTCCTGCTATAAAGATTGGGATACACGTACCCCTTCGCGTCCGTACATTTGTATCTTTGTGGTAAATACCCAGTAGTGCAGTTGATGGATCGAACGGTAGCTCTAATATCAACTGTTTGAGGAACCTCCATATTGTTTTCCAGAGTGGTTGTACCAGCTTGCATTCCCACCAAGAGTGGAGGAGGGTTCCCCTTTCTCCACAACGCCACCAAAATCTATCTTCACTGACTTGTTAATTTTAGCCATTCTGACGTGTGTGAGGTGCTATCTCATTGAGGATTTGATTTGGATTTCCCTGATGCCGAGCGATGTTGAGCACTTTTTCATATGCCTGTGGGCCATTTGGATGTCTTATTTGGAAAAATGTCTGTTCATGTCTTCGGCCCTTTTCTTGATTGGATTAAATGTTCTTTGGGTGTTCAGGTTTATAAGTTAGTTATAGATTTTGGATACTAGCCCTTTATCTGATATGTAATATGCAAATATTTTCTCCCATTCTGTCGGGTGTTTTTTGGTTTTGTGGACTGTTTCTTTAGCTGTGCAAAAGCTTTTTTTTAAATTTTTTATTGTTATGTTAAGCACCATATATTACATCATTAGTTTTTCGATAGTGTTCCATGATTCATTGTTTATTCATAACACCCAGTGGTCCATGCAGAACGTGCCTTCCTCAATACCCATCACCAGGCTAACCCAAACCCCTACCGTCCTCGCGCTAGAACCCTCACTTTGCTTTTCAGAATCCATCAACTGTCATGGTTCTTCTCCCGCTCTGACATACTCCCGTTCTCTTCCTCTCCTGTTATCTTCTTCTTTTTCTTTTTCTAAAAATAAGTTGCGTTATTTGTTTCAGAAGTACAGATTTGTGATTCAACAGTCTTGCACAATTCACAGCACTCACCGTAGTCCATACCCTCCCCAATGTCTATCACCCAGCCACCCCATCCCTCCCACCCCCAACCACTCCACTAACACTCAATTTCTTTCCTGAGATTAAGAATTCCTCATATCAGTGAGGTCATGCGATACGTGTCTTTCTCTGATTAGCTTATTTCACTCAACATAACACCCTCCAGTTCCATCCACGTCTTTGGAAATGGCAACATCTCATTCCTTTTGAAGGCTGCATAATATTCCATTGTGTATATATACCACCTCTTCTTTATCCATTCAGTTGTCGATGGACATCTTGGCTCTTTCCACAGTTTGGCTTTTGTGGACATTGGTGCTATAAACTTTGGGGTACACGTACCCCTCTGGTCCCTACATTTGTATCTTTGTGTTAAATACCCAGTAGTCAATTGCTGGATCGAACGGTAGCACAAATTTCAACTGTTTGAGGATCCTCCATAGTGTTTTCCAGAGTGGTTGCACCAGCTTGCATTTCCACCAACAGTGTAGGAGGGTTCCCCTTTCTCCACATGCCCGCCAACATCTGTCGTTCCCTGACTTGTTAATTTTATCCATTCTGACGGGTGTGAGGTGGTATCTCATTGAGGTTTTGATTTGGATTTCCCTGATACCGAGCTATGTTGAGCACTTTTTCATGTGCCTGTTGGCCATTTGGATGTCTTCTTTGAAAAAATGTCTGTTCATGTCTTCTGCCAATTTCTTCATTGGATTATGTGTTCTTTGGGTGTTGAGTTTGATAAGTTCTTTATCGATTCTGGATACTAGCCCTTTATCTGATATGTCATTTGCACATATTTTCTCCCATTCTCTCGGTTGTCTTTTGGTTTTGTGGACTGTTTCTTTTGCTGTGCAAAATGTTTTTATTTTTTAATTTTTTATTGTTATGTTAATCACCATATATTACATCATTAGTTTTTTGTGCACTGTTCCATGATTAATTGTTTGTTCATAACACCCACAGCTCCATGAAGAATGTGCCCTACTCAATACCCATCACCAGGCTAACCGATTCCCCTACCCCCCTCCCCTCTACAACCCTCAGTTTGTTTTTCAGAGTCCATCATCTCTCATGGTTCGTCTCCCCGTCTGACATACTCCCCCTCTCTTCATCTCCTGTTATCTACTTCTTTTTCTATTTTCTTAAAATATGTTGCGTTATATGATTCAGAAGTACAGATCTGTGATTCAACAGTCTTGCACAATTCACAGCGCTCACCGTGGCACATACCCTCCCCAATGTCAATCACCCAGCCAACCCATCCCTCCCAGCCCCAACCACTCCATTCAAAGAGTTTCTTTCCTGAGATTAAAAATTCCTCGTATCAGTGAGGTCATGCGATAGGTGTCTTTCTCTGATTGACTTATTTCACTCAACATAACACCCTCCAGTTCCATCCGCGTCGTTGCAAATGGCAAGATCTCATTCTTTTTGACGGCTGCATAATATTCCATTGTGTATATACACCACTTCTTCTTTATCCGTTCATCTGCCGATGGACATCTTCGCTCTTTCCACAATTTACCTATTTTGGACATTGCTGCTATAAACATTGGGGTACACGTACCCGTTCGGGTCCCTACATTTGTATCTTTGTGGTAAATGCCCAGTAGTGCAATTGCTGGATCGAACGGTAGCTCTAATTTAAACTGTTTGAGGATCCTCCATAGTGTTTTCCAGAGTGGTTGCACCAGCTTGCCTTCCCACCAACAGTGGAGGAGGGTACCCCTTTCTCCACATGCCCGCAAACATCTGTCGTTCCCTGACTTGTTAATTTTAGCCATTCTGACGGTGTGGTATGGTATCTCATTGAGGTTTTGATTTGGATTTCCCTGATGCCGAGCGATGTTGAGCACTTTTTCAAGTGCCTGTTGGCGATTTGGATGTCTTCTTTGGAAAAATGTCTGTTCATGTCTTCGGCCCATTTCTTGATTGGATTATTTGTTCTTTGGGTGTTGAGTTTGATAAGTTCTTTATAAATTTTGGATACTAGCCCTTGATCTGTTATGTCATTTGCACATATTTTCTCCAATTTTGTCGGATGTCTTTTGGTTTTGTGGACTGTTTCTTTTGCTGTGCAAAAGCTTTTTTTAATTGTTATGTTAATCACCATATATTACATCATTAGTTTTTGGTGCAGTGTTCCATGATTCATTGTTTGTTCATAACACCCAGTGCTCCATGCAGAACGTGCCCTCCTCAATACCCATCACCAGGCTAACCCAAACCCCTACCCCCCCTCCCCTCTAGAACCCTCACTTTCTTTTTCAGAGTGCATCATCTCTCATGGTTCGTCTCCCCCTCTGTGATACTCCCCTTCAGTTCCTCTACTGTTATCTTCTTCTTTTTCTCTTTTCTTAAGATATGTTGCGTTATTTGTTTCAGAAGTACAGATCTGTGATTCAACAGTGTGCACAATTCACAGCACTCACCGTAGCACATAACTTCCCCAATGTCTATCACCCAGCCACCCCATCCGTCCCACCCCCAACCACTCCAGTAACACTCAGTTTGTTTCCTAAGATTAAGAATTCCTCATATCAGTGAGGTCATGCGATAGGTGTCTTTCTCTGATTGACTCATTTCACTCAACATAACACCCTCCAGTTCCATCCACATCGTTGCAAATGGCAAGATCTCATTCGTTTGACGGCTGCATAATATTCCCTTGTGTATATATACCACTTCTTCTTTATCCGTTCATCTGTCGATGGACATCATGGCTCTTTCCACAGTTTGGCTATTGTGGACATTGCTGCTATAAACTTTAGGGTACACGTACCCCTTCGGGTCCCTACAGTTGTATCCTTGTGGTAAATACTCTTTAGTGCAATTGCTGGATCGAACGGTAGCTCTAATTTCAACTGTTTGAGGAACCTCCATACTGTTTTCCAGAGTGCTTACGCCAGCTTGCCTTCCTACCAGCAGTGTAGGAGAGTTCCCCTTTCTCCTCTTCCCGTCAACATCTGTCATTCCCTGACTTGTTAATTTTAGCCATTCTGACGGGTGTGAGGTGGTATCTCATTGAGGTTTTGATTTGGATTTCCCTCATGCCGAGCGATGTTGAGCACTTTTTGATGTGCTTATTGGCCATTTGGAGGTCTTCTTTGGAAAAATGTCTGTTCATGTCTTCGGCCCATTTCTTGATTGGATTATTTGTTCTTTGGGTGTTGAGTTTGATAAGTTCTTTATGGATTTTGGAGACTAGCCCTTTATCTGATAGGTCATTTGTAAAAATTTTCTCCCATTCTGTCGGTTGTCTTTTGGTTTTGTGTACTGTTTCTTTTGCTGTGCAAAAGCTTTTTTTATTGTTATGTTAATCACCATATATTACATCATTAGTTTTTGTTGCAGTGTTCCATGATTCACTGTTTGTTCATAACACCCAGTGCTCCATGCAGAACGTGCCCTCCTCAATACCCATCACCAGGCTAACCCAAACCCCTACCGCCCTCCCCTCTAGAACCCTCACTTTGTTTTTCAGAGTCCATCATCTGTCATGGTTCGTCTCCCCCTCTGAAATACTCCCCTTCTCTTCCTCTCCTGTTATCTTCTTCTTTTTCTTTTTTAAAATATGTTGCTTTATTGTTTGAGAAGTACAGATCTGTGATTCAACAGTCTTGCACAATTCACAGCGCTCACCGTAGCACATACCATCCCCAATGTCTATCACCCAACCACCCCATCCCTCCCACCCCCAACCACTCCAGTAACACTCAGTTTGTTTCCTGAGATTAAGAATTCCTCATATCAGTGACTCATGCGATACATGTCTTTCTCTGATTAACTTATTTCACTCAACATAACACCCTCCAGTTCCATCCACGTCTTTGCAAACGGCAACACCTCATTCCTTTTGAAGGCTGCATAATATTCCATTGTGTATATATACCACCTCTTCTTTATCCATTCATCTGTCGATGGACATCTTGGCTCTTTCCACAGTTTGGCTATTGTGGACTTTGCTGCTATAAACTTTGGGGTACACGTACCCCTTCGGCTCCCTACATTTGTATCTTTGTGTTAAATACCCAGTAGTCAATTGCTGGATCGAACGGTAGCACTAATTTCAACTGTTTGAGGATCCTCCATACTGTTTTCCAGAGTCGTTTCACCAGCTTGCATTTCCACGAACAGTGGAAGAGGGTTCCCCTTTCTCCACATCCTCGCCAACATCTGTCGTTCCCTGATTTGTTAATTTTAGCCATTCTGACGGGTGTGAAGTGGTATCTCATTGAGGTTTGTTTTGGAATTCCCTGATGCCGAGCGTTGTTGAGCACTTTTTCATGTGCCTGTTGGCCATTTGGATGTCTTCTTTGGAAAAATGTCTGTTCATTTTTCGGCCCATTTCTTGATTGGATTATTTGTTCTTTGGGTGTTGAGTTTGATAAGTTCTTTATAGATTTGGGATACTACCCCTTTATCTGATATGTCATTTGCCAATATTTTCTCCCATTCTGTCGGTTGTCTTTTGGGTATGTGGAGTGTTTCTCTTGCTGTGCATAAGCTTTTTTCTTAATGGTTATGTTAATCATAACATAACAATTATATATTACATCATTCGTTTTTGGTGCAGTCTTCCATGATTCATTGTTTGTTCATAACACCCAGTGCTCCATGCAGAAAGTGCCCTCCTCAATATCCATCACCAGGCTAATCCATCCCCCTACCCCCCTCTCCTCTAGAACCCTCAGTTTGTTTCTCAGAGTCCATCATCTCTCATGGTTCGTCTCCCCCTTTGAAATACTCCCCTTCTCTTCCTCTCCTGTTATCTTCTTCTTTTATTTTTCTTAAAATATGTTGCGTTATTTGTTTCAGAAGTACAGATCTGTGATTCAACAATCTTGCACAATTCACAGCGCTCACCATAGCACATACCCTCCCCAATGTCTATCACCCAGCCACCCCATCCCTCCCACCCCAACCATTCCAGTATCAATGAATAATGGAACACTGCACCAGAAACTAATGATGTAATATATAGTGATTAACATAACATTAAAAAATAAAAAAAAAGCTTTTGCACAGCAAAAGAAACAGTCCACAACCCCAAAAGACAACCGACAGAATGGGAGAAAATATTTACAAATGACCTGTCAGATAAAGTGCTAGTATACAAAATCTATAAAGAACTTATCAAACTCAACACACAAAGATCAAATAATCCAATCAAGAAATGGGCAGAAGACATGAGGAGACATTTTTCCAAAGAAGACATCCAAATGGCCAACAGGCACATGAAAAAGTGCTCAACAACGCTCGGCATCAGGGAAATCCAAAACAAACCTCAATGAGATACCACCTCACACCCGTCAGAATGTCTAAAATTAACAAGTCAGGGAACGACAGATTTTGGCGGGGATGTGGAGAAAGGGGAACCCTCCTACACTGTTTGAGGGAATGCAAGCTGGTGCAACCACTCTGGAAAACAGTATGGAGGTTCCTCAAACAGTTGAAATTAGAGCTACCGTTTGATCCAGCAATTGCACTACTGGGTATTTACCACAAAGATACAAATGTAGGGACCCGAAGGGGTACATGTACCCCAAAGTTTATAGTAGCAATGTCCACAATAGCCAAACTGTGGAAAGAGCCAAGATGTCCATCGGTAGATGAATGGATAAAGAAGATGTGGTATATATACACAGTGGAATATTATGCAGCCATTAAAGAAATGAGATCTTGCCATTTGCAACGACGTGGATGGAACTGGAGGGTGTCATGTTGAGTGAAATAAGTCAATCAGAGAAAGACATGTATCGCATGACCTCACTGATATGAGGAATTCTTAATCTCAGGAAACAAACTGAGTGTTACTGGAGTGGCTGGGGGTGGGAGTGATGGGGTGGCTGGGTGATAGACATTGGGGAGTGTATGTGCTATGGGAAGCGCAGTGAATTGTGCAAGACTGTTGAATGACAGATCTGTACTTCTGAAACAAATAACGCATCATATTTTAAGAAAAAAGAAAATGACGAAGAAAACAGGAGAGGAAGAGAAGGGGAGTATGTCAGAGGTGGAAGCGAACCATGAGAGATGATGGACCCTGAAAAACAAACTGAGGGTTCTCGAGGGGAAGGGGTTAGGGGGATGGGTTAGCCTGGTGATGGGTATTGAGGAGGGCACGTTCTGCATGGGGCACTGGGTGTTATGAACAAACAATGAATCATGGAACACTGCACCAAAAACTAATGATGTAATATATGGTGATTAACATAACAATAAAAAATAAAAAAAGAGCTTTTGCACAGCAAAAGAAACAGTCCACAAAACCAAAAGACTACCGACCGAATGGGAGAAAATATTTGCAAATGACATACCAGAGAAAGGGCTAGGATCCAAAATCTATAAAAACATAACAAACTCAACACCCAAAGAACAAATAATCCCATCAAGAAAACGGCAGAAGACATGAACAGACATTTTTCCAAAGAAGACATCCAAATGGCCAACAGGCACATGAAAAAGTGCTCAACATCGCTCGGCATCAGGGAAATCCAAATCAAAACCTCAATGAGATACCACCTCACACCCGTCAGAATGGCTAAGATTAACAAGTCAGGGAACGACAGATGTTCGCGGTGATGTGGAAAAAGGGGAACCCTCCTACACTGTTAGTGGGAATGCAAGCTGGTGCAACCTCTCTGGAGAACAGTATGGAGGTTCTTCAAACAGTTGACATTAGAGCTACCGTTCGATCTAGTAATTGCACTAGTGGGTATTTACCACAAAGAGACAAATGTAGGGACCCGAAGTGGTATGTGTACCCTACTGTTTAGAGCAGCAATGTCGACAATAGCCAAACTGTGGAAAGAGCCAAGATGTCCATCGAGAGATGACTTCATAAAGAAGTGGTGGTATATATACACAATGGAATATTATGCAGCCGTCAAAAGGAATGAGATCTTGCCATTTGCAGCGACGTGGTTGGAACTGGAGGGTGTTATGTTGAGTGAAATAAGTCAATCAGAGAAAGACATGTATCGCATGACCTCACTGATATGAGGAATTCTTAATCTCAGGAAACAAACTGAGTGTTACTGGACTGGTTCGGGGTGGGAGGGATGGGGTGTCTGGGTGATAGACATTGGGGAGGGTATGTGCTACAGTGAGCGCTGTGAATTGTGCAAGACTGTTGAATCACAGGTCTGTACTTCTGAAACAAATAACGCAACATATTTTAAGAAAAAGAAAAAGAAGATCACACGAGAGGAAGAGAAGAGGAGTATGTCAGAGGGGGAGACGAACCATGAGAAATGATGGACTCTGAAAACAAACTGAGGGTTCTTGAGGGTAGGGGGGTAGGGGGATGGGTTAGCATGGTGATGGGTATTGAGGAGGGCACGTTCTGCATGGAGCACTTGGTGTTATGAAGAAACAACGAATCATGGAACACTGCATCAAAAATTAATGATGTAATATATGGTGATTTACATAAAAACAAAAAAAGCTTTTCCACAGCAAAAGAAACAGTCCACAAAACCGAAAGACAACCGACAGAATGGGAGAAAATATTTGTAAATGACATACCATAGAAAGGGCTGGGATTCAAAATCTATAAAAACATATCAAACTCAACAACCAAAGAACAAATAATCCAATCAAGAAACGGGCAGAAGACATGAACAGACATTTTTCCAAAGAAGACATCCAAATGGACAACAGGCACATGAAAAAGTACTCAACATCGCTCGGCATCAGGGAAATCCAAATCAAAACCTCAATGAGATACCACCTCACACCCGTCAGAATGGGTAAAATTAACAAGTCAGGGAACGACAGATGTTGGCGGGGATGTGAAAAAAGGGGAACCCTCCTACACTGTTAGTGGGAATGCAAGCTGGTGCAAACACTCTGGAAAACAGTATGGGGGTTCTTCAAACAGTTGACATTAGAGCTACCGTTCGATCCAGTAATTGCACTAGTGGGTATTTACCACAAGGAGACAAATGTAGGGACCCTAAGGGGTATGTGTACCCCAATGTTTATAGCAGCAATGTCCACAATAGCCAAACTGTGGACAGAGCCAAGATGTCCATCGAGATATGAATGGATAAAGAAGTGGTGGTATATATACACAATGGAATATTATGCAACCGTCAAAAGGAATGAGATCTTGCCATTTGCAACGACGTGGTTGGAACTGGAGGGTGTTATGTTGAGTGAAATAAGTTAATCAGAGAAAGACATGTATCGCATGACCTCACTGATATGAGGAATTCTTAATCTCAGGAAACAAACTGAGTCTTACAGGAGCGGTTGGGGGTGGGACGGATGGGGTGGCTGGGTGATAGACATTGGGGAGGATATGTGCTACGGTGAGGGCTGTGAATTGTGCAAGACTGTTGAATCACAGATCTGTAGTTCTGAAACAAATAAGGCAACATATTTTAAGAAAAAAGAAAAAGAAGAAGGTAACAGGAAAGGAAGAAAAGGGAAGTATGTGAGAGGGAGAGAGGAACCATGACAGATGATGGACTCTGAAAAACAAACTGAGGGTTCTAGAGGGGAGGGGCGTAGGGGGAAGTGTTAGCCTGGTGATGGGTATTGAGGAGGGCACTTTCTGCATGGAGAACTGGGTGTTATGAAGAAACAATGAATCATGGAACACTGCAGCAAAAACTAATGATGTAATATATGTTGTTTAACATAAGAATAAGAAAATTAAAAAAAAACTGAGGGAAAGAAAGGCCGGTGGCGGAGATGCCTCTCGGCTCAGCTCTTGTTCCTGGGGCTAGTACCCTTTCCCCGGTGTACTTGCAGGCCGAGAGCCAACCAACTAAGTCGATGGAAACACGCTGCAGAAAACCCCGACTTCGGCCAGATTAGGCCTTCCTGAGTGTGGAAACCTTTTGCTGTGTGAATGCGGGCGAGCGCTGCCAGCGAGTCCAAAACCATTTTCCAGGGAGACGGATTCCGCGGCAGAAGGGAGAACACAATAACCCACTTCTTTCCTGAAGCCAGCCCAGCGGCCGCCCCCATGAGCATGCAAGTCTCACTGCTCGCGTACCAACGCAAGGAAACAGTAAGGTAGGGGACCGTGTTGTAAAGAGCCTCACTGTTCCAGAGAGTGGAAACACTTGGAGTGTGTGTGCGTGAGAGCCTGGGAGAGGAGTCCCCTACGTTACGAAGCGAGAGAAACGAACTCGGGCATCCGCACCTCTCCCACCAGCTCTCAGTGGCAGAATGCTAGCACTCCTCCAACATGAGTGCGTGCAGGCCTATGTTTCAGGACTCTCCTTGAAAGGCCCAACACTGTGGAGAAACCGCGCTTTACCTCCCGCCGGTCCGTAGCGGAGAGGACGCTGTATGCTGTGCGCTGTGCTTGAGAGCCCGGCGAACGGCTTCCTTATGTAAAACTGAGATAAAGAAAGGCCGGTGGCGGAGACGCCTCTCGGCTCAGCTCTTGTTCCTTGGGCTGGTACCCTTGCCACGGTGTGCTCGCAGGCCGAGAGCCAAGCAACTAAGTCGAGGGAAACACACTGTAGAAAATCCCGTGTTCGGCCAGATTAGGCCTTCCTGAGGGTGGAAACCTTTTGCTGTATGAATGCGGGCGAGAACAGCCAGCGAGTCCAAAACCATTTTCCGAGGGACACTGAGGTCGCGGCAGAGGGAGAACACAGCTCCCCACTTGTTTCCTGAAGCCAGGCCTGCGGCCACCCCCTTGAGCATACAAGTCTCACTGCTCCCGTACCAACGCAAGGAAACAGTAGGGTAGGGGATCATGTTGCACAGAGCCTCACGGTTCCGGAGAGTGGAAACACTTGAAGTGTGTGTGCGTGAGAGTCTGGGAGAAGAGTCCCCTACTTTACTCGGCGAGAGAAACGAACTCGGGCAGCCGCACGTCTCCCACCAGCTCCCAGTGGTAGAATGCTAGCACTCCTTCAGCATGTGTGCGTGCAGGCCTAAGTTGCAGGCCCCTCCTTGAAAGGCCCAACACTGTGGAGAAACCGCGCTTTAGCTCCCGCCTGTCCCTAGCGGAGAGGACGCTGTATTCTGTGCGCTGTGCTTGAGAGCCCGGCGAAAAGCTTCCTTATGTAAAACCGAGGGAAAGAAAGGCCGGTGGCGGAGACCCCTCTTGGCTCAGGTCTTCTTCCTGGGGCTAGTACCTTGCCCTGGTGTGCTTGCAGGCCGAGAACCAACCACCTAAGTCGAGGGAAACACAGTGTAGAAAACACCGACTTCGGCCGTTTAGGCCTTCCTGAGGGTCGAAACCTTTTGATGTGTGAATGCGGGTGAGCACTGCCAGCGAGTCTAAAACCATTTTCCGAGGGAGACTGAGGCCGCGGCAGATGGGAGAACACAACTCCCCACTTGTTTCTTGAAGCCAGGCCTGCGGCCGCCCCTTAACCCTGCAAGTCTCACTCACGTACTAACACAAGGAAACAGTAAGGTAGGGGACCGTGCTGTACCGAGCCTCACTGTTCCGGAGAGTGGAAACACTTCGAGTGTGTGTGCGTGATACCTGGGAGACAAGTTCCCTACGTTACTGGGCTAGAGAAACGAACTCGGGCAACCGCTCCTCTCGCACCAGCTCTCAGTGGCAGAATGCTAGCAGTCCTCCGGCCTCTGTGCGTGCAGGCTTAAGTTGCAGGCCCGTCCCTGGAAGGCACAACAGTGTGGAGAAACCGCGGTTTAGCTCCCGCCGGTCCCTAGCGGAGAGAACGCTGTATGCTGTGCGCTGTGCTTGAGAGTCCGGGGAACGGCTTCCCTATGTAATTCGTTCCACTGGCTAGACTAGGGCGTCCTGAGGGTGGAAACCTTTTGCTGTGTGAATGCGGGCGAGCACTGCCAGCGAGTCCAAAACCATTTTCCGAGGGAGACTGAGGCCGCGGCAGAAGGGAGAACACAACTCCCCACTTGTTTCCTGAAGCCAGGGCAGCGGCTGCCCCTTGAGCATGCAAGTCCCACTGCTCGTGTACCAACGCAAGGAAACAGTAGGGTAGGGTACCCTGGTGTAGAGCCTCACTGTTCCGGAGAGTGGAAACACCTGGAGTGTGTGTGCGTGAGAGCCTGGTATACGAGTGCCCTACGTTACTGGGCGAGAGAAAGGAACTCGGGCAGCCGCACCTCTCCCACCAGCTCTCACTGGCAGAATGCTAGCACTCCTCCTCCATGTGTGCCTACAGGCCTAAGTTGAAGGCCCCTCCTTGAAAAGCACAACACTGTGGAGAAATCGCGCTTTAACTCCCGCCGGTCCCTAGCGGAGAAAATGATGAATGCTGTGCGCTGTGCTTGAGAGCCAGGCGAACGGCTTCTCTCTGTAAAACCGAGGGAAAGAAAGGCCGGTGCCGGAGACGCCTCTCGGCTCAGCTCTTGTTCCTGCGTCTAGTAACGTTGCCCCGGTGTGCTTGCAGGCCGAGAGCCAACCACCTTAGTCGAGGAAAACACACTGTAGAAATTCCCGACTTTGGCCAGATTAGGCCTTCCTGAGGGTCTAAACCTTTTGCTGTGTGAATGGGGGGGGGAATACTGCCAGCGATTCCAAAACCATTTAGCGAGGGAGACTGAGCCCGCGGCAGAAGGGAGAACACAACTCCCCACTTGTTTCCTGAAGCCAGGCCTGCGGCCGCCACCTTTACCATGCAACTCTCACTGCTCGCGAACCAAAGCATGGAAACAGTAGGGTGGGGACCGTGTTGTACAGAGCCTCACTGTTCCCGTGAGTGGAAACACTTGGAGTGTGTGTGCGTCAGAGCCTGGGAGACGAGTCCCCTACGTTACTGGGCGAAAGAAACGAACTCGGGCATCCGCACCTCTCCCACCAGCTCTCAGTGGCAGAATGCTAGCACTCCTCCGGCCTGTGTGAGTGCAGGACTAAGTTGCAGGCCCCTCCCTGGAAGGCACAACACTGTGGAGAAACCGCGCTTTACCTCCCGCCGTTGTCTAGCGGAGAGTACGCTGTATGCTGTGCGCTGTGCCTGAGAGTCCGGCGAACGGCTTCCCTATGTAAAACTGAGGGAAAGAAAGGCCGGTGCCGGAGACGCCTCTCGGCTCAGCTTTTTTTCCTGTGGTGGTACCCTTGCCCCGGTGTGCTTGCAGGCCGAGAGCCAACCTCCTAAGTCCAGGGAACCACACTGTAGAAATTCCTTACTTCGGCCAGACTAGGCCTTCCTGAGGGTGGAAACCTTTTGCTGTGTGAAGGCGGGCGAGCACTGCCAGCAAGTCCAAAGCGATTTTCCGAGGGAGACTGAGGCCGCGGCAGAAGGGAGAGCACAACTCCCCACTTGTTTCCTGAAGCCAGCCCAGGGCCGCCCCCTTGGGTATTCAAGTCTCACTGCTCGAGTACCAAAACAAAGAAACAGTACTGTAGGAGAACCGTGTTATAGATAGCCTCATTGTTGTGGGGAGTGGGAACACAGGCAGTGCCTGTGCGTAAGAGCCTGGCATACGAGTCCCCTAAGTTCCTGGGCGAGAGAAACGGTTTCGTGAAGCCACACCACTCCCACCATCTCAGTATCAGAATGCTAGCACTCCTCCGGCCTGTGTGTGTGCAGGCCTAAGTTGCAGGCCTCTCCGTGGAAGGCACAACACTGTGGACCGGCGGGAGTTAAAGCGCGGTTTCTCCACAGTGTTGTGCCTTTCAAGGAGGGGCCTTCAACTTAGGCCTGCAGGCACACATGGAGGAGGAGTGCTAGCATTCTGCCACTGAGAGCTGGTGGGAGAGGTGCGGCTGCCCGAGTTCGTTTCTCTCGCCCAGTAACGTAGGGGACTCGTCTCCCAAGCTCTCATGCACACACACTCCAAGTGTTTCCACTCTCCAGAGCAGTGAGGCTCTGTACAACACGGTCTCCTACCCCACTGTTTCCTTGCGTTGGTACGCGAGCAGTGAGACTTGTATGGTTAAGGGGGCGGCCGCAGGCCTGGCTTCAGGAAACAAGTGGGGAGTTGTGTTCTCCCTTCTGCCGTGGCCTCAGTCTGCCTCAGAAAATGGTTTTGGACTCGCTGGCAGTGCTCGCCCGCATTCACACAGCAAAAGGTTTCGACTCTCAGGACGGCCTAATCTGGCCGAAGACGGGATTTTCTACAGTGTGTTTCCCTCGACTTAGGTGCTTGGCTCTCGGCCTGCAAGCACACCGGGGCAACGTTACTAGACGCAGGAACAAGAGCTGAGCCGAGAGGCGTCTCCGACACCGGCCTTCCTTTCCCTCGGTTTTCCATAAGGAAGCCGTTCGCCGGGCTCTCAAGCACAGCGCACAAAATACAACTTTTTCGCCGCTAGGGACCGGCGGGAGCTAAACCGCGGTTTCTCCACGGGGTTGGGCCTTTCAAGTAGGGTCCTTCAACTTAGGCTTAGAGGCAAACATGCGGCAGGAGTGCTACCATTCTGCCACTGAGAGCTGGTGGGAGAGGTGCGGCTACCGAGTTCGTTTCTTTCGCCCTATAACGTAGTGGACACGTCTCCCAGGCTCGCATGCACACACACTCCAAGTGTTTCCACTCTCCGGAACACTGAGGCTCTGTACAACCCGGTACGCTACCCTACTGTTTCCGTGCGTTGTTTCGCGAGCAGTGAGTCTTGCATGGTCAAGGGGGCGGCCTCAGGCCTGACTTTAGGAAACAAGTGGGGAGTTGTGTTCTCCCTTCTGCCGCGGCCTCAGTCTCCCTCAGAAAATGGTTTTGGACTCGCTGGCAGTGCTCGCCCGCGTTCACACAGCAAAAGGCTTCCACCCTCAGGAAGGCCTAGTCCTATCGAAGTAAGGAATTTCTACAGTGTGGTTCCCACGACTTAGGAGATTGGCTCTCGGCCTGCAAGCACACAGGGGCAACGGTACTAGCCCCAGGACAAGAGCTGAGCCGAGACGCGTCTCCGGCACCGGCCTTGCTTTCCCTCGATTTTACATAGGGAAGCCGTTCGCCGGACTCTCAAGCACAGCGCACAGCATACAGCATCCTCTCCGCTAGGGACCGCCGTGAGCTAAAGCGCGGTTTCTCCACAGTGTTGTGCCTTCCAGGGAGGGGCCTTCAACGCAGGCCTGCACGCACACAGGCCGGAGGACTGCTAGCATTCTGATCCTGAGAGCTGGTGGGAGAGGTGCGGCTGCACGAATCCGTTTCTCTCGCCCAGGAACTTAGGGGACTCGTATGCCAGGCTCTTACGCACAGGCACTGCCTGTATTCCCACTCCCCACAACGATGAGGCTATCTATAACACGGTTCTCCCACCGTACGGTTTCTTTGTTTTGGTACGCGAGCAGTGAGACTTGAATACCCAAGGGGGCGGCCCTGGGCTGGCTTCAGGAAACAAGTGGGGAGTTGTGTTCTCCCTTCTGCCGCGGCCTCAGGCTCCCTCGGAAAATCGTTTTGGACTTCCTGGCAGAACTCGCCCGGATTCACACAGCAAAATGTTTCCACCTTCAGGAAGGCCTAGTCTGGCCGAAGTAAGGAATTTCTACAGTGTGGTTCCCTGGACTTAGGAGGTTGGCTCTCGGGCTGCAAGCACACCGGGGCAAGGGTACTACCTCAGGAACAAGAGCTGAGCCCAGAGGCGTCTCCGGCACCGGCCTTTCTTTCCCTCAGTTTTACATAGGGAAGACGTTCGCCGGACTCTCAGGCACAGCGCACAGCATACAGCGTCCTCTCCGCTAGGGAACGGCGGGAGGTAAAGCGCGGTTTCTCCACAGTGTTGTGCCTTCCAGGGAGGGGCCTGCAACTTAGGCCTGCACGCACACATGCCGAAGGAGTGCTAGCATTCTACCACTGAGAGCTGGTGGGAGACGTGCCGCTGCCCGTGTTCGTTTCTCTCGCCCAGTAAAGTAGGGGACTCGTCTTCCGGGCACTCACGCAAACACACTCCAAGTGTTTCCACTCTCTGGAACAGTGAGGCTCTGTACAACACAGTCCCTTACCTTACTGTTTCCTTGCGTTGGTACGCGAGCAGTGAGACTTGCATGCTCAAGGGGGCGGCCGCTGGGCTGGCTTCAGGAAAGAAGTGGGGAGTTGTGTTCTCCCTTCTACCGCAGCCTCAGGCTCCCTAGAAAATGGTTTTGGACTCGCTGGCAGTGCTCGCCCGCATTCACAGAGCAAAAGGTTTCCCCCCTCAGGAAGGCCAAATTGGCCGAAATCGGTGTTTTCTGCAGTGTGTTTCCACCGAGTTAGTTGGTTGGCTCTCGGCCTGCAAGTACACCGGGGCAAGGGTACTAGCCACAGGAACAAGAGCTGAGCCGAGAGGCGTATCCGACACCGGCCTTCCATTCCCTCAGTGTATTTTTTTTAATTTTTTTAATTGTTATGTTAATCACCATATGTTACATCATTAGTTTTTGGTGCAGTGTTCCATGATTCATTGTTTGTTCATAACACCCAGTGCTCCATGCAGAACGTGCCCTCCTCAATACCCATCACCAGGATAACCCAAACCCCTCCTGCCCTCCCCTCTAGACCCTCCCTTTTTTTTTCAGAGTCCATCATCTGTCATGGTTCGTGTCCCACTCTGACATACTCCCCTACTCTTCCTCTCCTGTTATCTTCTTCTTTTTCTTTTTCTTAAAATATGTTGCGTTATTTGTTTCAGAAGTACAGATCTGTGATTCAACAGTCTTGCACAATTCACAGCGCTCACCGTAGCACATACCGTCCCCATTGTCTATCACCCAGCCACCCCATCCCTCCCACCCACAACCACTCCAGTAACACTAAGTTTGTTTCCTGAGATTAAGAATTCCTCATATCAGTGAGGTCATGCGATACGTGTCTTTCTCTGATTGACTTATTTCACTCAACATAACACCCTACCGTTCCATCCACGTCTTTGCAAATGGCAACATCTCATTCCTTTTGAAGGCTGCATAATATTCCATTGTGTATATATACCACCTCTTCTTTATCCATTCATCTGTCGATGGACATCTTGGCTCTTTCCACAGTTTGGCTATTGTGGACATTGCTGCTATAGACTTTGGGGTACACGTACCCCTTCGGGTCCCTACATTTGTATCTTTGTGTTAAATACCCAGTAGTCAATTGCTGGATCGAACGGTAGCACTAATTTCAACTGTTTGATGATCCTCCATACTGTTTTCCAGAGTGGTTGCACCAGCTTGCATTCCCACCAAAAGTGGAGGAGGGTTCCCCTTTCTCCACATCCCCGCCAATATCTGTCGTTCCCTGACTTGTTAATTTTAGCCATTCTGACGGGTGTGAGGTGGTATCTCATTGAGGTTTTGATTTGGATTTCCCTGATGCCGAGCGATGTTGAGCACTCTTTCATGTGCCTGTTGGCCATTTGGATGTCTTCTTTGGAAAAATGTCTGTTCATATCTTCGGCCCCTTTCTTGATTGGATTATATGTTCTTTGGGTGTTGAGTTTTATAAGTTAGTTATAGATTTTGGATACTAGCCCTTTATCTGATATGTCATTTGCAAATATTTTCTCCCATTCTGTCGGGTGTCTTTTGGTTTTGTGGATTGTTTCTTTAGCTGTGCAAAAGCTTTTTTTAAAATTTTTTATTGTTATGTTAAGCACCATATATTACATCATTAGTTTTTCGTGCAGTGTTCCATGATTCATTGTTTGTTCATAACACCCAGTGCTCCATGCAGAACGTGCCCTCCTCAGTACCCATCACCAGGCTAACCCAAACCCCTACGGTCCTCCCCGTTAGAACCCTCACTTTGCTTTTCAGAATCCATCAACTGTCATGGTTCTTCTCCCACTCTGACATACTCCCCTTCTCTTCCTCTCCTGTTATCTTCTTCTTTTCCTTTTTCTTGAAATATGTTACGTTATTTGTTTCAGAAGTACAGATCTGTGATTCAACAGTCTTGCACAATTCACAGCGCTCACCGTAGCACATACCCTCCCCAATGTCTATCACCCAGCAACCGCATCCCTCCCACCCCCAACCACTCCAGTAACACACAGTTTGTTTCCTGAGATTAAGAATTCCTCATATCAGTGAGGTCATGCGATACATGTCTTTCTCTGATTGACTTATTTCACTCAACATAACACACTCCAGTTCCATCCACGTCTTTGCAAATGGCAACATCTCATTCCTTTTGATGGATGCATAATATTCCATTGTGTATATATACCACCTCTTCTTTATCCATTCATCTGTCGATGGACATCTTCGCTCTTTCCACCGTTTGGCTATGGTGGACATTGCTGCTATAAACTTTGGGGTACACGTATACCTTCGGGTCCCTACAATTTTATCTTTGTGGTGAATGACCAGTAGTCAATGGCTGGATCGAACGGTAGCTCTAATGTCAACTGTTTGAGGATCCTCCATACTGTTTTCCAGAGTGTTTGCACCAGCTTGCATTCCCACCAACAGTGTAGGAGGGTTCCCGTTTCTCCACATCCCCGCCAACATCTGTCGTTCCCTGACTTGTTAATTTTAGCCATTCTGACGGGTGTGAGGTGGTATCTCATTCAGGTTTTTACTTGGATTTCCCTGATACCGAGCTATGTTGAGCACTTTTTCATGTGCCTGTTGGC
Source organism: Eumetopias jubatus (assembly GCF_037043125.1). Lineage (NCBI taxonomy): Eukaryota > Metazoa > Chordata > Mammalia > Carnivora > Otariidae > Eumetopias > Eumetopias jubatus. The sequence continues at coordinate 300,636 of NW_028274941.1, read as the reverse complement.
CATTTGGTTGTCTTCTTTGAAAAAATGTCTCTTCATGTCTTCTGCCAATTTCTTCATTGGATTATGTGTTCTTTGGGTGTTGAGTTTGATAAGTTCTTTATCGATTTTGGATACTAGCCCTTTATCTGATATGTAATTTTCACATATTTTCTCCCATTCTCTCGGTTGTCTTTTGGTTTTGTGGACTGTTTCTTTGCTGTGCAAAATCTTTTTTTTTTATTTTTTATTGTTATGTTAATCACCATATATTACATCATTAGTTTTTGGTGCAGTGTTCCATGATTCATTGTTTGTTCATAACACTCAGTGCTCCATGCAGAACGTGCCCTCCTCAATTCCCATCACCAGGGTAACCCAAACCTCACCGCCCTCCCCTCTAGAACCCGCACTTTGTTTTTCAGAGTCCATCATCTGTCATGGTTCGTCTCCCCCTCTGACATACTCCCCTTCTCTTCCTCTCCTGTTATCTTCTTCTTTTTCTTTTTCCTAAAATATGTTGCGTTATTTGTTTCAGAAGTACAGATTTGTGATTCAACAGTCTTGCACAATTCACAGCGCTCACCGTAGCACATAACCTCCCCAATGTCTATCACCCAGCCAACCCATCCCTCACACCCCCAACCACTCCAGTAACAC